>NW_014040319.1:66182-84771 GCF_001186125.1 Sphaeroforma arctica JP610 | reverse complement strand
ATATATAATATAATGTCTAGTCATCGTTCGCAGAGCAATTTTTCTTCAAATTCTTGATAATCACAAGGTTGAAGACCATTGTTCTCATCTATAGAATCGTACGAAAGGATTCGAGTGCAACTATTCTCTACAATTCGATGAAAACTAATTGACTGTGTACCGATTTCGAAAGATGATCGAGAAAGAACGAGAACAACTAAATAACCACTAGGTGGACACGTACTTTATCGGCTTCTTTATCAGGTCCCCACGGAGTGGTCAAAATCCCAATATTAGGTCCCCAGGTGTCATAATCTACTCCAGGTGTATATTTAGGTTGCGCGGCCTTGGCGGCAGACTGATTAGGTGCCTCTAGAGATACCGGCGAGGCCCAGATATCTCCACAGGCACACAGTACTACAAGCGCGGCTTGAATAAATACCATTTTGTGACAATGCTACCTGCTATCCACTTAGATAAACTACAAAGTATTAACAGTACCAGGCCGGGAGCCCGTATATTTGTTTGTTGTGAAGTGGTAAACAAGTACAACAGATTTCCTGTGGATTTCCATAGCCCAGTGCCCACTACTAAAACAGGATTTCAGAATTTGACAAAACTGTGGTCTGTGAGCAATTGTCAAAATTTGAGCATATTTCACCATAAAATTACGTCGGACCACTCTTTTTCATTCGTCGCCATGCTGCTAATCTTTTCAATCTGTGGCTTTTTGAGCCTGTTTTGTTTGTTTGTTTTTAATAAGAAAGTTTCAGAAATGTTATGATCTCTATGGCGACATAGAAAAGAAAAACTAGGCATCGCGTGCCGCATATTCGGGCAGAGTGGTGTTGCCCTTCATTTTCTGCCTCTGCCCATGACTCCACGTATCACACATGCGATTGTGTGGGTACACGCCATGGATTGTGGATGTGATGAATCGTTGGTGGATTCGGTTTAGACGTTTATTTAAAATTTAGTCGTCAGACATTTATTTGAATTTAGGCTTCACTTCATATAGAGTATTCTTATATAATGCAGACAACAAGTCCGTCCAAGAAGGAAGAATAGTGGACAGTAGTCACTGGTTACCAGCTCCATCTACAGCAATCTCAATACGGGCTAGGTATATATTCCATCATTATTAGCTGACACAAAGGGGGGCGTACAGTACCAAGATGTGAACTTGCTTGAAGCTGGCAGCAGTGTATTTTGTGCACTAAAACCCAACCCGATACTGACTGTCATTAATGCGGCTAAATACATATTTGAAGATGAAGTGAACATAATTGTTTTTAGTATTTTGGAGGACTGCCATTACCGTAATACTTTTGTCATTTTACAATGTTCAGCGAATCAAAGCGCTTGCTATCAATACATAAAATCAGGAATAGCGCACTAAATTTCCGATTAAAATGACTATTTGGGGTCACAATCCCTACATGATTCTATCTAATGGGGAAATCGGCATCAGAAAATTATGTGCTGATAGATAATCATATAGGCAGATTTTGTGACCTCTACTCAATATCCCAAAAATAGTTGAAAACCTGCCGTAAATATTTTCACGTGTATATTAATAATAACGGATTTTAATGATCAACCTTTGGGATTCCTTACAAGTCTAGAGTACTCATAAAAGTGGGGTGCGGCTTCGAGTAACCATTCCGGATCAATCACAGTGACCTCCTTCATATATTCCTGTTTTGTCAATATAACCTGCAGATAGTACAAATATAAAAAATACGACAGTGATGCAATTCATTTAGTTTCAAACACGAGCTAAACTGTCATGAAATCCGGGGAAAAACCTTTTTACAATTCGAAGCGTACCGTGCAATTCGAAGAGCTCCTTACCTCATGATAAACCACCCATGGCGGCGGACTTTCGTCGTACAGTACTGATGAAGGATGTATCGCCATAGTCTGACCATTCCTCAAGGATTTGTACGTCTGCAGAGCAGATAATATTTTGGATTGATTACACACACTCTCACTACAATACAAAAAGAAACTCGGAGAGCACAACCAAAGTAGTCTATTTGGAAGTGTGCCAATGTATGCGCAGCTGACGCTTCAAATCAACAAGTACAGTTGAGTGTTTGGATCCTGCAACACTAGGGTAGCAAAAGTATGTAATTTCTTAACGGAAGCTCATGAAGTAAGTGGCACATAACACGCGGACATACCCCATCTCCACTCAGTCTCGCACAGTTTGCAAAAAACCCTCCAGTTATACAACGACGTATGATCTCGGTGTCGCTGGTGGAGCATATGGGAATATTGAACCTGGCAGCGAGAGAGGTTATTGCGCAGAGAATTCAGGATAATGCTAGTACATATAGTAGCACACCGGCGACCAATACTCGTCCTGATACGAGCGACAGATAGCAGAAAAAAATACTCGCTGATATTCGCCAAACGTAGTGCGCAAGCAGTATACTCACACGAATCGGCTGCAGCGCTTTGCGCATGCATACAGAACATCAAGCGCAAATATAGATAGGGTTCAGGAACGCGACGGGCTGCCGTTCTTGCATAATAAAATTGATGCTTACCTCCTTAGAAACTTTAGCAGTTGCTTTCTGATTTCTGTGGCACGGAGCAGCGAGCGACGATTCAGAAAGTATGTTTGGCAAAAGCCGCTACTCTGCTTGTTCTTATGAAAGGTCTGGGGTGTTCAATGGTATGATAATACAGTCAATGAGGAGACATTCGCGAATTGGCTGAAATACAACGCTGCATATAACTTGAGGGTGAGTATGCGCCGACGATGAAAAGGAAGTGGGCACGCAACTCAGGGCAAATAATTTGTCAAGTGCACTCAAAATTCGCTCACAAAGCAAATATATATTTGCCCTGACTCGTATAGACAGGCGCAGGTTAGCCATTCTAAAATAGGTCGCTGGAATAACGGATTAACTCACCGTGTATGCATTTAAGAGAGAGAGATGGTCTCCTTCTAATGCGGTGAACAGCCTCCGATGGTTATCTGCCTCGCGTCGTTTGTTGGTTGGACTCACGAATATATTTTGGACCTTTTGTGGTTGTTTAGCCATTGATCGAGTGGACGAAAGGAGTGGAGTGATTCAGTGATGACGCACACAGCACGAAACAAAAATTGAGGCAAAATAGGGGTGCCGCGCTTGCGCAACAATGCATAGCAATGCTTGTAGAGCACACTGGTTGCATACACATGCCAATACACATGTCAGCATGGCGGCTTTCTTGAAATATTGAAGACGGACAGAACTGTGAATGTATGATAAACCAAACCTGTAGCATTGCAACAATGGTTAATATTTCTTCACTGCAGCCCATTTCACCGCTCATTAGAAGTATTTTAGCCAACTTCGGCTCCAAGGGACATTCTACCATACGCTCACCTAGTGAAGAAATTGTAGGGGTGAGCTGAGTCTCTGTGGGTATGCTTAACGAGATGCAGAATCGGTGTCATGTATTTGTCAGAAAGATTCATCAATTCGCATGTTCTTATTCAAGGCGATTTCACGGACCATTCTCTACCAGATACACATAAGATTCAACCTCAACTATAGTTCGAGAAAGTCAACGTAGGTACAATAGCATACGCTCATTACTATATCGTATACATCCAGCTATCCCAAACAATATGCTCAATCAAAATACTGCATACAATCATACCTAGAGGTTCAGACAGTTCTCCTTCGTCTGTTATGGCCCCAAGCGAGTGCAGCAAATCCATTGAACGGATAAGTGAGTCTGGCGGGGGCGGCGATAGATAGTCGAAGCGAACAATATTCTGTATTCTATAAATTGCAAATACATTAGGCATTAGCATCCGATGTAAGGGATATTGAGAGAAAGACTCATCAGGAGAACCTTAAATCTACTTAAAAACTGTATGGTACAATTACACATTGAAGCGGACATACGACATTGACTACCTACCAGTTCACAATGATTCTCACAGCCTACTCATACCATAGGGACCGTGAAAAAGACAATGACAGGTTGTCGCGGTGTACGACTAATTCAGTCTTATGAAAAGTGCTGAGAGGTTTGCTTGTAATTATGACACCAGAAACTACAGATGTGCGATGGAATGATGTCGTTGGACAAAATACTTCAGTGTACGACCGTGCCCATCCGTTAGAGTCTGATCACAGCTGTCTAGCGACTCAGGCGACAAAATAACTAAGGCGGTAAAATTGACCGGTTCGCGCATGTATCAAAGCACGTATATAGAAGAAACACTCACTTGGACGATTCCGTGCATCGGAATTGATTCAACGGCTATATCTTATTTTATACCATCAAACAAGCGCGGGAGTGACGTTGTCTTCAATTCTACGAATGAAGTATTAAGCTAACATATACACGCGTAGAACAACACTCATCTGCATTAACCCCAACATATCAAGATTAGGTTTATAACTACACATTCTCGGAGCCACCTACCCGAGTGCTTTCAGCTGAAGCACCACCTGTCCCAAGTTGGACCTCTGTATTTCGGGGACATTCTGGTCCTCGAGTGATTTGTAGTCCTCTAGAGTGTACAGTCGGTAAGCTTTACCGGGTTTGACGCGGCCTGCTCGCCCAGCCCTTTGTTTTGCCGAAGCCTTGCTCACGGGAGTCACTACAAGCGCCTCAAGACCTGTGAATTGATAGACAATTGTACATGAATAAGCAGAGTATGGTTAAGAGCTTGCAGGTAGCGTTTTCAGCAATGCTTCACAGTCTACGATTTGAGACAATACTATCGAAATTGGAACGGCGGGGAGGTACAAGCCAGGGATACTATATCCTCAAGGAATATAATTACATACAAAGTACAGGTGAATGATGAAAGGACACACGTACCTGATACAGGATTATACGCACGAATCTTCGCGAATCCGCTGTCAACCACAAACACAATGTTCGGTATCGTCACCGAGGTTTCAGCTATATTCGTGGCAATGACCACCTGTAGAATGCGGTTAGAAGAAAATAATGAAAAAGATCCATACGCCGGCTTGATCTTTAAGGTACACAGGTTGGAAAAAAAATTACCCAATGTAGCTATACCTTAGAAATTTAAAATGAGATCTGCGTCAATATGTTGTATACTACGAGTGCACAGAGAAGCACTACGAAGCTCAGCATTTACAATAACATTCGTGAACTTCTCAAAATATTAATTTAGCGTCATTTCAAATGCATTTAAGCAGTTGAAGAGCTCAATAAATTACAGAGTAGTTTATTCGTGCCTTAATCAGATTCACAGGTAATTAACGACACATATATTGTCGCCTACATAGAGGAGGTCATTATCGAATGCGATACCTTTCGACATCCTCTAGCTACTGGTTGGAATACACGCATCTGCATTTCGGATGGCAGAGATGCGTACAGGGGCATTGGTAGCAAACGAAGTCGTGCGTCCGACACACTCGATGCTCTATCCGACAGCATGTCTACTACTTGATCAACCTGAGAAAAGACGTAGAGTTTAAAAATTAGATTGCCAGGAGAACTGTAAATGCAGAACTGTAAATGCCATGTAAAGCTCTGTCAGCGATGTAGCGGAATATGATTATGCGTCAGATAAAAGTAGTTGCTTGTATCTTCGTAAATTCAGAAGTGCTTACATATAACGAAGCCAGCACAACAGTCCCAGCTTCTGCTCCTCCGACGCAAACCAATCTTCAGTGAATGAGAACCTTCAGCATGCCCGCGGGAATTCCACCCAACAGGATAGTTACACAAGCTCTCTTGGGATAAAATACTGACAACTTCTCGATATGCTATATCAAACATACCTCATCTTGGCCAGTCAAAAATACTAAAACATCTCCGGCCCCTTCCTTGCTGTGAATCTGCATCACACTATCTGCGCACGCTTGCATATAATTTGGCACAGGAAACCGGCGATAGTGTATATCTACGTGATGCATACGGCCCTCCACTGCAAAACAAAGTACACAAATAGCAGATCTAAGAATATCGAATTATCAACTGATAAGAACCTTGCACCGGAATAAGATATTAGTCAACGGATCTTCAATACAGCAATTTGCGTCTTTATGCTCTATTAACCCAATAGGTATATGTCAGAAATTATATATTGGTTAAATACGAAAACAGAACCTTTGGCACGTCATCTTTCGACCCCCCCCCACCTTCACGACGTCCACCAAAAACGCATGAGAAGGCGCGTGTGTGCACTCGGTGCAATATAGTCTGTACTGAACGCCCTGGTAAACAAAAACAAAGCGATTACACAGCCAGCGGAAGAACTTAATAGTCCCTGCTAGCAACCTACCGCTTAATATCGTGGCCGTGTTGTTTTCGGGTGCAGTGAGGTCGTCGTTTGTCTCGAAGAATTCGGCGAAAGCTTCCGCGTCCAATGTTGCCGAACTGACAATCACCCGCAGATCACTTCGCTTTTTCATTATCTTCCTATTGAGGAACAATATGCAGACGTCAGCTATCGCACGTACTACGTTGCGGGTTGCGAGGTTTGATGGATGGAATATCGAATAAAGGTGTGACGCTTGAAGTTTTCACACGGCAGAGACAACTGCAGAACAATTTCAGAGCACCATCTCGTGAATGTTTGTATTCCGTGCGGAAAAGGAAAGTGCCAAACTACAACTGATTCATTTGCCACCACATGCCCGTGCAAGCGGAAACACAGCTCTAATAGACAAGAAGCCTACCTCAAAAGCCCTAACAGTACATCTGTGTACAGCCCTCTCTCGTGTGCTTCATCAACCATGATTGTGCTGTATCTCTGTAGCAGCGGGTCCATCAGGGTTTCCCGCACTAGCATACCATCGGTCATGTATCTGTGCACGCAGAGGAGGTTACCCAAGGTATCAGCAAATGTCCTGGATGCTCATTCAGAAGCGGCGAAGGTATGCTACATGCATTGCTCTCGTGATGGATTTTGAATTTGCGTATGTCCACACGGACCAAGCACTGTTCACGCACGTAAACTACTGGTATCAATCAAACGGTAAAGAGCGCAGCGTACATACTTAATCTGTGTAGTTGCACCCTCCGCATTGTCAAATCTAACTGAGTATCCCACTTTCCCCCCTATCCTACATCCTACTTCTTCAGCTACGCGCAATGCCACACTCGTGGCAGCCACCTTGCGATAAAAATGTATATGAATATAAGTGAATCTCTGCCTGTGACGGAAGAAAGTTTCTTGTATGGCGAGTTTACCTCCTGTATCACATACGCACTGCCAGTACAAAACAAAGTGCGAACAAGTAAAACCAGAATATTTACGGCGGATACACACAACACACAATGCTTGACAACTGAAGGATCATGTATAACACTCTAGGTACACCACATGCGCACGACCTAAAATAAAAACAGGGCAAAACGAGAAGGCAAAATTTGATTATATGGCCAACATAAGCTATCACCTATGCCAATTTCCAGTATTCAACTTCTATATTTGTGTAACCAGTGTATCTAATACAAAAAGTTCTGAGTCCTTGAAATGTCGAATACTTTTTCAGAACCGCCCACGAAGGTTGTAACCCGCCGAACTTCCCGAGCTAGGTTTACTATTTAACAGACTAGACCAAATTGTTCATATAGAATATTCAAGTGGTATAGACTTTGCGTAGACTTTTGTTAACACGACAATATGCAAGTATACATTGTTTTGTTTGATTGCATTTACTGAAACGAGCATGATCACTCATTAACACTCACATATTTGTCTGAAAAGGTCTGGAGTTATGTTGAATTTGTAGGAGCATCGCGATAAATATGCATTTTATCGTAGGCAAATTAAGATCAATTCTGTGCAGCGAACATCGGTGCTGCAAAGTGTTTGTGCTTGTGTGTACATATATAACACTAGCTTTGTCTACACTATAGTCTCGATTCTTATCGCCGTCAGTTGAGATATTGTTTACTGCAGAGGAAGCATACTATACACGAGTAGGTCAACAACAAGAAGTAAAAGCATATTCTACGTACCCGTCTCGGTTGCGTACAGGCAATCATTTTTCCCTGGCCAGACCAGCCTACCTCAGCCAGATACTGAGGCAACTGCGTTGTCTTACCGCAGCCAGTCTCACCGACTACGATAATAGTACGAAACTTCTCCATGGCATAGAGGAGATGCTGTCGGTACTTATACACCGGCAGTTGTTTTCGCTGTCGAGACAGCTCATCCCGTGACTGAGTTGAGCGTGTTTGAGAGTGTACACTGTAGATAGATGGATCGATCGGGGATTCTTCATTTGCCGAGACTCTATCCAATGTACTCCCAGGCGCTGTGGTTCCCGGCCGCCAGAAACTGGGGGCATTCGTGTTGTTCATGACCGAATGATGACAATATGCTATTCGAAACTGATCTTGTGCTCTTCTATGCTTTATATTTATAAATATGTAGATACATACCTATATGTACTATAGATACATAGATGTACTACTACTAAAGATCGTATGTGTAAATACTACAGATAAATACATAACAACAAATATGTACTACATATATGCTTAATGTATGTATTTACATATTAAGTAAATATCTACACATATAAAGTATACACTCGTATTTACCCGTTCGGCTTTCTTTCCAACACCACCGTCGCCACTCGCCAGTGACCACGACCACGTCCTTGGGATAATTTAAAGCCCGCCTTTTCTCACGGTCCTCTGGATTAGCTTTTCTTGGTACAAATAAACCGCAAGAATTCCCGTAAATAAAGCCAAGAGAGAGACTTAAGCGAGTGGTGCGACAATTAAAAGACACTATGAATATTAAAAGTAGGACAAAAGCAAATTAGCATTCAACAAAGATGAATATATACCAAAAATGTGTTACTATATTATCAGCTGCATGGTGTAATGGTTAGCACGTTCGCCTCTGACCTCAGAGTGTGACAGCGGGAGATTGCGGTTCGATTCCGCGTGCGGCAAATTTTTATATATAGATCAATTCTGATTTTTATTATTTTTCCAAAGTATGCAGTACCGTACGCTTTTTAGACTAGTCCCAAATGCTAGCTTTTAGACGAAAGTTGCAGATTTCAATTATGCGCACACCCAGTATAACTGAAGAAGCTATCTCTTACAGGCAAATAAAGTAGTGGTAGAGGTAACAGTACTATGGCCGAAACTTTTATTTTTACTTGAGCTACCACTCTACTATGTAGGCTGCCGGGAGCTGTCACTCTACAGGATACCTCCTCTCATGTCAGTGCGATGCAGAATCAGAGTCTTCTAATACAAGTTAGGTGGTGACGGGGAATAACAGGTCGGTACGCAGAGGGGACCGTCTTCATCGCTGGAATCCACTACTTCTGTAAGAGAATCAAAAGAAAAACAAATGAGGATCAATCGACCATGCCATAGAATCGATTGAACAATATACATAAATACACACACCAACATATATACGAGAATATATGCATCTGCGAAATTTTTTCAATGATCTCAATACGTGCCATGGATTTCACAATAGCCGACTTTCAAGCAGAAAGCACATAGACTAATTTGCAGTTTTAAACAGTACACCAATGGTATAACATAAAAAAAAAAAGGCCGCTGCAAGCCTAACATACCGACATGAGGTTTCTTTTTGAACATGGACATGAGTGTGATATTCTTTTCCGAGCGTTTGGCCTTCTTGGATCCATTGGGCATCGAACTGTTTATAGACGCTTCCGGTCGCTTCCGTGACGTAAGCGTGCGTTTCGTCGCCTTTATGTCTTTTGCACCCATGCTCGTACTCGATTTGTTCAACACAGCGCTATTGATACTAAGTATCTTACTGGAATGTATTCCAACACTATCGGCACCGGATCCTTCACTTGAGGCAGTTTTGTAGTCAGGCTTCAAACCCTTCGACGATTTTGTCGACAATTTGCTATCACCAGATCTCTGTGTAGCTGTAGCTATTTTATACTTGAGGGCTGTTTTACCATCAGTCGATTTGACAGGAAATGAATTGGAAGTGGTAGAGGATAGTCTATTCTTGCTCATATTATCTGCGCTGCTACTTGGCGACTCACTGGTCATATCAATCAGCTCACAATCCACAGCGCTACTCGAACTTTTTCGTCGTTTGGCCGGTTTCGCGGATATCGTGCTTTTGGATTCTATGCTCGATAGTGGTTTAGAGGGCTGAAGATTGAATGAAGAGAAGGGGCATGGAGATTAGATACTCTTCATGATACCAGGTGAGTTGTGAGGCGCATCTCATGAAAGTGTGAACTACAAGACAAATGAAGAATACAAATGGGCTGGTGAAATATACAGATGTAAAATAGTACAAGATTCTGGAGATGGACAAGTATTTGAATGTGAATCGACCAGAACCTCTTTCAATGACGTCCAAATCCGTGTATTCAGACGAACGATTAAACAATACCTCTTGGAATTCCTCATCGCTATGATCGGACATTGAGTTAGCTTTCGTGAAGTCCAAACAAGACTGCTTTTTCAAGTGGACTGAGGCCGGTTTCTTGGTACGTATAGGTAGAAATTCTAAGGTTGTCTTCCGTTTTATCCCACCCTCAGAAGACAACTTCTGTTCAGAAGAAGATGGCATACTTTCATTAGTTATCAACGAATGGTAGAACGATCGTGTATGCACAGCACTTAGCCCTTTCGATTGTGATGTAGCATCAGATATACAGGCCTCTTTTGCAGGTCTGTAATGCGCGTGTTTAAAGTATGTACATGACTAAACCCTTTCGACTGTGATGTAGCATCAGAGATATAAAAGGCCTCTTATACAGGCCTGTGGTGCGCCTGTTTAAAGACAATACGTGTGTTTTATACCAGTATCGGTGGAAGAAACCATTGCATAGTACATATATTAGATTGGCGTAGGGCTAAGTGTCCCCTTCCAAAAAAATTCAATAATCATTTTTTTATCCACATACCCTATGTAACCTGATGGCGTCAATTATATTTCTTAACCGTTTCATGATGTCTGTCCTTGAAGGCCAATGAGCCAATTTCTGCCAGCAGTCACCGTTCAAACCGTTCTTGGTCTGAATTTGAAGGAGGCCAGTAGTGGAAACGAATGTCACTTGTAGTTCATAGTTATTTTCTACAGCGAACCACAGAGAGTATCATGATTGGAAGCTGAATGATTTTTTTCTGTTGTTTAGTGTCAGAACCAGATCATGCTGCGAATTGAAAAGTTAGGCAGAGAATAAAAAACTGTAGTTTAAGGCAAGAATGTTTCACATAAGCCTGCAGCACATACCACAGCATCCACTTGCTGAAGACTCTTCACTTGTTTCCTGCCCGCCTTGAAAGCATCCTGTACGTGCCATATATAGGAGTTGTGTTGATGTCAGCGACTCTAGTTGCGTGTGAAAAGCATTCACTCATACCCAAGCTATGTTTAAACAATATGCTGTAATACACCAATCTGTAGGTAATTTTAACAATCCGGTTGAGTGACATTCAAGGTTTCACAATAAAAAATCTAGGAATTAAAGTACACCAATCAATGATACTACAATTAATGATACTCTGTTGTGTCAAGTAGAGAACACACGGCACGGATCGAGCAAGCGCCACAGCCTCGATTGATTTCAAAGAAAAACTCTTGACATGATTCAACACGCGTGAATACCAGGTACTATACAACAATGATTGTATCTCACCACAACCGGTAGAACGCACACAGATGGCACATTCTGCACAACGTTCTGCACACAAAGCACAAGAGAACTACAGACAGCTTCATACCTTATGCATATCTAGCACAGTAGTGTGAGGCACATCCCACCCATGCTGAGCAACCGCAGTGTATAGCGCAATATCATCGGCTCCTTTCTCAAACCATTGAGCGAACCTTTTGATACCGCTGGTCGGTATGCGGCTGATGATGTGCTTAAGCTGTGTCGCATATGGCGCACGCACATTGGATAGGAATATGTAAGATGACATGATAGCACAAGAAGGGAGTATTCATATCCACCGTTTTTCTGCACACGTATCAAGTTGTAGATATTCTTTGCGTACTACTTCAGGCAGAGTATCCATACTTATTGATAGACAGTGTCACATCAATGGGTCAATATGACAAAGTAACTGCGAGCGATGCTTCGGAGCACATGAATGCGGTGTGTGCGAACTTCTAGCAATTTCGAGCAAATTGTCATCAGCATAACCTTTGTCTCGCATAAATGCCCGAGATTCAAATATTACACTCTTCTATATAGGCAAAGATTATAGAGAGCGTGCAATGTCATGCTAACTTCTATCGAAAGACTAAAATCGAGACAAGCCAAACTGAGATATATCGAAAAGCCTCTTGTAAATACCACTCCGGCACTCGGCATACCTCCGACTCACACTTGCAGTCACAATTTTAACGTGTGCAAACTTACCGTTGGCTCTACAAGCACGACCGTCCGAAGTTGGTCCATAAGAGCCGCTCGTTCCAACAGCGCCTTTGCTTTATAGGGCGACACCTTGTGCACAGCGAATTGCCCCGGCCATAATAGCGTGGTTTTGTCTTGCTTCGGCTTTGCGAAGTGTTTGGCTGTGGTGTTGATACCGTTATTGTTTGTGGGCACGGGCGCTTGTATGTCCGTGTGATCTGTCGCTGGTGCCGCCTGTAATGGCACATCCCTCGTAGTCACCGTTTCCAGTGAGCTGATAGTTGTGTACGGGTCTTTGTGGGACTGCTTGGATTCTGGGTCAGGTTCCGTTGAGCTGGCTACGATGCACTCGGCTGTGCTTTTTATGTACTCGGATGGCTGTTCCGACGGGGTGGTCAGGTTAATTGTTTGGGCCGGGGGACATTTCTCATCGACTGCGCTGGCCAGAGAAGGCTCTTCTGTGTACCCGACATGCGTGACATTATTGTGAGTATATGAAGTAGATACACAACGACAATAACGCTCCCCGAATCAACCGGAAGTGACAAATAGATCCGAACAAGCTTTGACTTTTGTATATAATCTCACACATACTCAGACTGGGACTGCCGGTGTCCATGTCACTGCCACTCAGTGCATTGGTGGCTGCGAGGGGTTGGTCGTCTTCTGCAGCCACCGCTTCACACATTGCCTTGTACTCTTTCCAGAACCTGATAACAGCGTCATCTGTGCAGTTGAGCTCTGCCATTTTCCTAAATTCGGCCCATGTCCATGTCCACCCCTGTAAAATATGGATACGGACATCCATTCGTGCGATAATGGAGCGAAAGTTGAATATTTTGTTCCTAAAAAGTAGTCAGCAGGTCCAGCTAGTGAAAGTGCGGATAGGTTGTGTGAGACATCTTTGAACTAAAAGTTCGTTTCCAAGTGCAAATACTTCAACCCAAATACAGGAACAGACAGACAGACAATCACTCTAACACACTCACACGTGCAAAAAAACCCCCGCTACACAAATTGGCGTGTGTTTCACCCTATTCGATCCGTGTATACACGATTTTGTCAAAACTCAACAACCTAAACTCTAAACTCCATGTAATGATCTAAGACACCAATTCGACTTCAACACGCACAAATCGATCCAGACACACCCCAGAATTTTAATTCCACACACATACCACGGCACCAGCGAGTGCCGCACCCTCCTCAGTCTTGGGGCTCTTGCTGCCACCCTTCAGCCCGCCTACACGATCGCCGTGCAGACTGATCGGTGCGGTGGTGTTGGTCGATGCATTGCCGGTGGTGTCCGGTGTCGGCGTGGGCAAGGGTAAGGACTGAGCGACTTCCGCTTGCGACATCTCCACATCTTGTTCCAATTTCTCGTCCCGGACTGCTGGTGGTTCCGTATTCTCAGCCTCCTTCTCCTGGGGCGCAGGTTTCTCTTCGGGCTTATTCGTATCTATACTGTCGGTAGTCTCCACATGTATTGTCGGTGTTTCACCGCTTTCTGCCTTGGTGTCTGTCGATGACAGCGCCGTCGTAGCAGACGTGCTTGTTGATGGCTTGGTTTCTGTGGTTGTAGACGGTATCCCATATGCAGCTGCTGTGTTGTAGAACGCCTTCTGGTCTTTGAGTTTCCAGTGATCCGGGTTGCCAGGGGGTACAGCTACCAGTTTTTCTTTTTTCGCTTTTACTTTAAGCTCCTTTTGGAAGGAGTATCGAAAGTTTTTGTGGGAATTTTAGTGTTTGAGTAGATTAGAAAGCTTGCAGCGAGCTACTGAGTTAGATGGTATTTATTGCTGAGCGGCATATCCTGTTTATTGCGAAGAAAGGACAATGGGTCAACAAGGTATATAAAGCTTAGGCTGATGCCCTCATCCAAGGGTGGGGCGTGCTACGAAAGCGAACTTTGAATTGCCCATGCAATAAACGCAGCGCGCCTGCATTCCTAGTGTAACGAATGTAACGATAGGCACAGATGAACTATACAATACCATTCATAGGCGTCTATACCTACATACATAGAAGCTCTCCATCAGAACAGAACATTTTGTTTAGCTCTGCACCTGTGGAGGCAAAGACACAAGTTGTACGCAATACATGTCGTAGCACGACTCATGGTATAATTAATCGTTGGAAAGTACACACATCGCTATGCGAACATCCAATTGTACACATGCACACTTATACCTTCTGAGCGCGTGCTTCTTTCTCGGCGAGGCTTTCCTTCCTGTCGGCAGCCCGTCTTTTGTTGTGATGCGCTAGCAGTGAGCCTGTGAAAGTGGCGTAACAAGATGAGTGTGAATTTACAACCCAGTACACTGAAACACTGCCACATGCAATCAGGCCACTAAATACAATATGCAAATGATTGAAGCGACGTTTTCGATTCGACAAAAGAGTGTGTATGCGAATAGGCACTCGTGGCAAACGAACGCAATACACACATACTATTGCCGTGCTTCAAGATTGACATAAACTCAGCCTCCAGCTCCTTCTTGTGGTCGAAGTCCAATTCGTGTATGAGTGTGGAGGGCTGGGGTTCGTCCGCATCGCTCGCCATCATCGACTTGTTGAGCACCTTCATCACGGTGGATGCCTGTACGCACACACACACACACATATATTTGTATGTATATTTATAAGTATATATATATAAGTGTGAGTATATAGAAGTCGAGTTCCAGTATGTTTTCGACGTATTGTGTAGGTATGCGAGGGGGCAAATATTTCAATGGGATTATACTGGTTGATAAATATATTTAATTCTAACCATAAATATAATGAGATTGGCTCTCCCTGTACCGAATCAATTCGCAATACTGTGCAATACTATGTAAACAAGTTCCAATGGCGGTACAATCATAACCATACGTGCATTCACTCTATCGTCCTACACATGGCTAGCCACTTTGCACCAGCGCCAGCTGAACTTTGAACTATGACCCTCACCTGCACCACAATAGCCCTACACGACACGACGCCCGCCACCCCAACTTCTCAGGCTAGCAATCCATCCAGATCGGAGGCGCCCAAAATCTTAGTGACAACCGCTTTCTGCGCGTATCTGCCGCTGTACCACAATAACCCTAAACAACTTGATACCCGCCAACTCAATTGCGCAAGCAAAATGTCCAGGCCCTAATACATACCAGCAACTTGCCCAGGCCGGGGTCCTCCAGAACATTGCTGACTACCACTTTCTGCGTGGCATAGCCGTGTCGAGCCATGGCCACGGCACACACTTTGTCGTCGTAGGTGGCGTCCCTCCACCACTTCTCCGCAAAGGGACACACCTCCATCTTGTACGTTTTGGGGCTGAAGTGCAGCATAGGCCCCAGGGTGATCTCGTGTAGTTGGTTGTCCATTGTGTATGGCTATGATATTAAATGGGGAACCAAGTTAATGGTCAAAGTTAGTGGCTGGAAAACTGAAGCGGTGGGCTGTTATTCCACATGGTGAGTGTATTCAGGCCATACCTTTCACAATCGAATGTTTCAAAGTCCGAAGACAGGCCATTATGTGATGACGCGATGAAGAACAACATATACAAAACCCCGTGACACAGTGGCACCTTTGTGGCCCCATTGAGCGAAAAGTAAATATTGCTCAGATATTGAAGCATGTTCCCGCTAAACGTACACTTGCTGCACAGTGACAGGACGCAGGATCAACAGTATACACACTATACGCTATCAAATATAAACATAATGGAACTAGTTCAATGTAGAAAATAAACATTTGAACATCATACTTTTCCCCACAGCGCGCGATGGGTCAGCGTGTTGTTCATCCAGTCCGCATACATCAATTGATTAAACAGTCGCACGGCGATAGTGCCTGTGTGCAATCGTTTCCTGTACTTAGCTGTAAGGATATTAGAGAGTATGGGCATACATGTGATAAGTTACAGTGTTTCAGAATCGTGTGCATGAGAAGTAGGCAAAAATATACAAAAATGCGCGTGGAAAAGTACGGTAATGCCCGATACATATGCATAGGAAGTTAGGATATCTGCTGGCAGACACAGGTACACTAGAACAGCGAGTAGAAGAGCCCAACTAGGAAGTAATGCGCTCCTATATAAAAGCCAGCAAGTATCTCTCTGCATGTGCTGTAAACTGAATGAGACTACAAAACCGCAACATACAGATTTTCCTCAATTCGCCTGCCGCCACAGTCAGTGGTTTGTACGTGTCTATCCATTGCATGTGCACAGGCCTATAGCTCACAGGCGCCACAATAGCAGTCGCCCCTGCCAGTGCAGGCTCAGTCGTGGATGGAGAGAGTGGTATCGGAGGTGTCTGCAGACTGATGCTGGAGTTTGCTTGTTCTATGAGAATGGGTGAAGTGTGCGTTGAAGGGTGTGGCTGTGGATGTTGTGACGGGACTGTCTGTGCCTGTGTCGGTGGTAGCGCTTGCGCGTCAGTTGTAGCGTTTGTGGCAGGGTTCGCAGTCGTACTGTCCGCGTGCGGGTTCACTATGGCTGCTACTCCGTTGATCATATTTGGCGGCACGCTTGAAGTGATAGTGACCCCTACACCACCTGCCGTTACCCCTGCGGCAACGGGTCCTCTGCTCTTACCGTGTGGCATAGCATCGGTTGACATACGGGCAATAGGTACAGATGTCTTTTGTATGTGAGAGGTAGGTTGTGCGGGTGGCGCTGGTTGGTGCTGTTTGGTGAATTCACTGCAAATTCGCTTGACAAACGACACCATGGAACTGTCGTTAGACGCGGTCTTCGAGTCCACCGCAATCAGCAGAATCTCCTGGGCTATGGCCGCTATCTGGAAGTCACTCCAATTCCCACACAATTTAGCTGGAAGAGAGGAACAAACAATTTGACGATGAATACCCAGCTCTTACGTGACACGTACCTTCATGACACGTATATGTTTAAGAATTTCGGCTTCTAATACTGTTAAGATCTATTTACTGTTTGTATCTATTTGTTACACAGCTAGAAGAACACAGCCGTCACGATGCTATTCTTACAAGAGAAATAGGTTTGAAACAGTGACTTTTCAGTGCTCGCTAGAAGCGGGTACAGTATTGTGCTCAGGAGAGGCTCCAATAGAAGTTTGTACATTTCAAATGTCAGGTAACACACGACTAAAACTAGAAATTGATCTGAAGATTCGTGCGAGGTTTGTACGGGAAGCACAGAGTGAAGGGGGATATGCAACACATCAGCTGGACTTGGCAGTCAAGGCAATCAAAGTAGAAGATTGAGTTAAGTGCGAAAGATCACATCACACAAATCTCGCACTTACGACAATCGCGTCTGATCTCCCTCCATCTGCCCCAACCATAGCGTTGAAGCGCTTTTTCAAACAACAAAGCATCCTTCTCCGTTCGGATAGTGGTTCTGCTGATCTTGATCTTTTTCTCACTCTGTTACAGGACATTCAATTGAAGCAGGTTTAGTATAGTTAATTGATTGTCTAATGATTTTTGGGACAGGGGCAATTTCGCGAAGCCAATCACACCTCACCGCAGCTCGAATGAATTGCTCTTTCAGCCAAACGATACTGGCAGATAATAACAGATGTAGTCGAACTAGCACACAACCAATATACATCCCACACACAAGAAAGGACCAGTAACAAGCTGAAATCAATGTTGGGCGTATATGTAGCGTCAGTATACTACGCAAAAGTAAACTGCATCCCTGTGCAGAAAGAGTTACTTCCGACAGAGCAACGAAAGCTACACACCTACATATTCCGTATAAGTAAGATAAATAAGACACTTTGGCGCGAGCATAGGCGTACGCTTCCCTTTCTTTCAGAGTTAAAAAGATACACGATTATCTAAACGATAATATCATATCCGGGGTGCAGGCAGCAGGTATACCATTTCATCCACAGATGAGGCTCCGGAGTAACTCTCTCCAGAACTACTGGAATCACTATCGAAGTCTTGATCGTTGGAATCAGAACCTCGCTCAGCACCCCTACGATATGAATAAAACCGGCACATATTAGTAGGAACTGCTGAATGCGACTGCGAGCGGTCTGAAGTATGTCAATGGTGGCTACTAATGTCCAGTGCATAGGAAGATACTACCAGTCACTGCAGATAAGCTTCATATATATATATATATATATATATAGATATATTTCGAAGAGACTAATAACCGAAAAGCAAATCAGCCGTCCTATAGCCGCATGGATCGTGACAGCCTGTAGCACGTTACTTGTAATATAAATACATATATACATAAATAAATACATACATAAATACATACATACATACATACA
>NW_014040319.1:58590-65601 GCF_001186125.1 Sphaeroforma arctica JP610 | reverse complement strand
TATATTATATATATATATATATATATATATATATATATATACAAATATATATACGCATGGATATTTGTGATCAATCGAACATCCACAGCAATCTGGCATACCTCGAGGCTCCTCTCTTAGCTTTGGCAGACCCGGGTGCATGGGTCATTTGGTAGTACGTTGGCTTTTTGCGTTTGCGTGCGCCATACACAATATTCTCATCCTCACTGCATTGTGCACAAGTATGAACAAATATTCGATTTGTGGCAGAATTTAGGGGGTTGTAGACGCGCACGTGTATATACGCACATAACTGGTACAGGAAAATAATGCCTAAAATCCTCGAACTTAGAAGATACTATACCGGTGTATATTCGCAAACTAATGTGATACGCCTACCTTTCCTTCATCAGCTTGTTGATATCCATGTTCTGTCGCTGCGCCCATTTGGTCCAGAATTCAGGATCATCGACATTGAGATCTGAAATGGTGTCTTTGACTTCGAATCTAGCCTAAAAAACCACAAATATGGGGAATGAACGTTAATTCGAAGGCAATTACAGCTGTACGTTGTGTCGAGTGCATGCGTGCTTGGCATGGTTTGCAAATAACGAGGCCATAACTACGTCGGCGTAAGTACGTCTGCCGAAACATAGATGAATCTGTGCTGGCGAGTTCAAGCTGATCCTCGTTATACAGTTGTACGCGATAAATTATTTTGGAACAGTGATCATTCCCGCCGCGACCAGGAGAGCGTAATGCAGAAGAAATCTGTTACTTTCAGCAAATCTGACCAAGTATGATAAAACGCACACACTACAATACAACAAAGCGTACACATGTCACTCCCTATATGCCTCTGCAAAATTGGAAATCAAAATAAGTCCGCACACGTATTTTTTTGTTCTCAACTGATTCCCGGAAAATATCTACATGCACCGACCGCCTTACCTTAGCGAAAGAAGAGGCTCCTTGTTCAGTATCATCCTCCATCACAACCACTGTGGCACGTTTTTCCAAGATCTCGTCAATTGTTTCCGCAGAGAACTTGTTACCTTCGGTGTCCTATGGTAAAGTATGCGTGTTGTGTGTCAATGTCGTTTCCAAGCGCTTGTGGATAATGTTGTTGTACAGTTGTGCCGGGTTCTCAGCGTTGCATACCGGAGAATACGCAACTGGTAGTACAGACTGCGTATCCAAGCCTTCATCCACGTATAATCACATCCATGAAATTAAACATTTGAACAAACTCATACGTACTTAAGATGCCAGCGAGAAGGATATACGTATTTAAAAGATATTTTTGCTTGAATACATACCATTCTACTGTTTTGTAGATAGATGTCCATTAAGTATTTGCACACGTATGCTCACAGACTTGAAGCATCTCATAGATTAGGTCGAATGAGCGTATATATATATATATAGATATTATTACCAATTTGACGATAAACACGTGTATATATGTACATAGACGTATTGAAATAGAAATGACTACAGAGTTTAGGGGTGCAGATTTCCAATCAATCAAGGCCCCTCTATCGATGGAAAGAAGTTTTAAAGGTGTAAATTACTTGTAGCAAAACGTTACGCAAAAGCGTGTACATTGGTCGCTCATAAGGAATGAGAACTCTGATACTACGACGTGGAATGTATGGTTAGTGGATACCACAGGAGAGTGCTACCAGAACCTTCGCACGCAAAAAAAATACAAGCAGCTTACATTTTCGTCCATCAGGGTACCGTACGCACCCTTCTTCACCAATTCCTCAATCATTTTCTTGTTCGACAAGCCAGGCTTGGAATCTCTGTGAAGTAAAAACGAAGAAAGTAATGCAAGGTTACAAAATAATACTATCCTACACCCATGATTCATCGGGATCCGTGAACATTCTGACATATATAACTGCTATACCACTGGTATTCGACACAACATGCGACTCGTTGCAAAAAACATTTATATTAGACACTATACTACCCATTACACCTTAGTCCATATCAATAGTAAGCTGCGCACAACAACTCACGCGATCGCCGGCTGCTGATATGCTGTCAGATATAGCGTGTATAAGCGTGACATTTATGACATACTTGCTCATATTGCCCATAACGGCCTGTTCCAGCCCCAGTTTCATACTCGCTTTCTTGAACATCTCCTCCTCATAGGTGTTGTGTGTGATGAGACGATAGATCTCCACCTTGGACTTCTGCCCAATGCGATGCACGCGCGCTTGTGCCTGCGGACAGCACAGTGTGTGACAAGCGAATGTAGTGAGTGCCAGGAAAAGACATCGCACCGCCACATTGTAACTGCCGTGGGATGTATATATTGCGTCGAAATTCAGGATTATGACAGGGTGTGCGCTACGGTATACAGCTGGATAGATGATTAAGCGATGTAGCGAGGCCATTCTTAGTCATGGCATAGTGCCACAGCTAACACATTTATATATATATATATATATATATATATATATATATATATTACATGTATATGTATGTTTAGGCGTGAGACTCCTCCATCATGTTCTTGTTATATATAAATATTTGCACACGGCCGCAAGGCTTCGAGAACACAACACATATAGCATACACAAGTGAAAAAGTCGAGAATACAAAATACAATACACAAAGCAATCGTACACATAGTTCAGAGAAGGAGACAAAACGCAAAACAATTCACAGTGGCGTGCACAGACGAAACATGTCCGTAAGACAACTGTCACACACGACCGAAGTATACCGAAATAGTAACAAAGACACGAGCATTGTACCTGGACGTCGTTCTGCGGATTCCAGTCGCTGTCGTAGATGATCACCGTATCGGCAGCTGTCAGATTGATACCCACACCGCCAGCCTTGGTCGACAGCAGGAACACAAACCCGTCCGAATCCTTCCTAGAGTAACGGTCGATGGCTTGCTGTCTCGCTTCGCCTCCGGTATTACCGTCAAGTCGTTCGAAGTTGTAGCTGTATAAGAATTAGGTCAGAGCATCTGTGAATGCGTGTGTATAAGATTAACTCAGAATCACGGCACTGCTCGCTACGAGGTTGACCGATATGCCACTTGTTCAAAGAACGCCTTCGAATTTAGGATGTAATCTAAACTCCCCCCAATTCGATACGCTACAGAACAACTTACTTAGCAGCTTCAAGATAATCCTGGAGAATATCTAGGCATTTCGTCATCTGTGAGAAAATGAGAACCTTGTGTCCACCGGCCTGCGAGTATGGAAAGTTGTTGAAATAAAAATCATTAGATCATAGCAATCGAATAAAATAAACACCAAATCAAAGTAGTACATGAAATCAAAGTAATTGAAGGAAATAATTATGAAACCAAGTAGTTGCACGAAGTGGTCATTGGATCCAATTGAATACAAAGCACATTAGATCGTAGCAATCGAAGGTAACGAGGAATATAGCAGTCGCCAATACTTCATACGAATAGGATGGCATCACAACTAAAAAGCAAAGCAAGCTCAATTTTTGCGGTCAATGAGCAAATCAACACCTAGAGATATGCAAGTGGGTTAGCGTGTTCATTTTTAAGCGTGGTCTATGTTAAAGAAGCACAAGTGCGTTGTATGCGTCCAGTCAGCAGCAATGTACATCACACGCGACACGCACGTTTGCCTATGCTTGTAGATTTCGTATGTGTTCCCATACATCCACAGGCCGCAAAGCACATGTTTATAAGAAATAAATGCGTGCACAAGGTACATAGTCTACAAACAGAGGACTCGCCGCATTGTACGCCAGCACGTACAATACCTTTTTAACTTCGCAGCAAATAGCAAAAACCTATTCTAGAATTGAAATCACAACAATCTATCCAGCATACCTTCAATTTCTTCAGCAGCTTGTCAACTAGTACCATCTTGCCTGATGCGTGGATCAACGCTTGATCCCTCTTTTCAGGCGTGTCGCACTTTTCTTCGAGAACAACGCTATCCTCGCAGCCTAATTGAAAGAGAGGCATACAATAAACAAACACACAAATGATAAGTGCCGTATATATGTATATTGGTTCAAAGTTGATGTATTCTGTAAGATATTAAGCTATCGGTGTGATGTGCCAAGTCGCAGAAGTCAGACACACCCAGCCGTCGTATACATCCGCAAAATACACAAAATAATAGAACTATGCCTGTACATCATCTGTAATGCCACAGAGATTTCATAGCCGTATACAGTTATTGAAACCTCTAGTTCCACTAAAAACTTGTGCACTAGACGATGAGAACTCCTTGAAAAACTCGAAAGTACTGCGATAGCCTAGCCAATTCGACACACCAGTAATCAAGTACGGGTGGATGCAGCATTTCCGCAACTCCATGGATATATTGTTTAAGTTCGGCAGAGAAGTGCCTGCCATAGGGATATAACCGGAGTCGTTGAGCAGTGTATATGCTTACATTTCTATACTTACAACGAAATGTTATTCTATTTCGGTAAATTAACCTGTCGCAGGGTTAGGCTCAAAAGTAGAACAACAGAAACTTATTGTGCCCTCAGTCAACCGACAATCGTACATAAGCTATTGCCACCTGTTGAACATTGTCCGAAATATCATGATTATATGGTTGGATGCAGAGATTTGTCCGTGTATATACATTAAGAAGCAAAGGTAGACATCCAATACCTTGGGCTAGCACCTTGAGGTTACGTTCGAGAATGGCTCGGTAGTATCGCTTCTGAATGGACGTCAGTTCGACCTGCACAATAGTTTCTTTCTTCTGAGGGATTTCCTTCTTGACATCCCGTTTCTCGCGTCGCAACATATATTTATGCAGCACCTGCCAAGGACAGATTTGGAAAAGAAGCGCGTGTTAGAGGCAGACAACACATTACAGGTCCAAATAAATATGCACCAAAGTGAGGATGAAACTAATTAAGAACAAGTGAGGTTCCATACAGACCATATTAAAGAAAAGAAGCACGGGTGTCGGCAACTAGTATATGAATGAAAGGAATTAGGCACAAGCCCCGGCAAAACACTGATATAAAGCTACCCGACCCACGTCAAGGACAGACTAGCATGCACTGTACAGTATGAAACACAGCAGACTACAGGTAGATACCGCCGAGGTCATGCTATACAGAAACTTTCAATGTGCATACATCCTGCAGCTTCTTCACATCAGTGTCCGATTTCACGTCTCCAAAATCATCCAGGAAATCCTCCAAATCCGGAAAGCGCGGCTCATCCATATAGTTCAACAGGGCCCAGATCTCATTGACACTGTTCTGCAGAGGGGTACCGGTCAGCAACACCTGGTGCATGAACTTGTACTCGCGCAGCTGATTTTGAAGCTTGCAGTCCACGTTCTTGAGTCGGTGGGCTTCGTCGAGAATGCACGTGGTGAACCGGATGGCTTTGAGCAGCGTCGATTCCTGCAGCGCGTACTCGTACGTCGTCAGGATCACATCGAACTTGTACTGCTTCTTGTCCACTTTCCCGTCGCTGTATTGTGCATGCAGGTAATAGGTCGTGCAGTGGGGCGAGTTCAGTTGCTTGTCCATGGTTGTTTGAAGACAGAGCGTGTACGCGGCGCTGATGTCTGGCCACTAGAGAATACGAATGTGCTCGCTCGCAGGCTCGTAGAGACTATCGCGAGCATGGGTGCCGCCCTGCTTTTCATACATCTGCAGCGTCATGTACGATTTCCATGTCCATGGTCAATCATGTATAGGCAACACGTGCTCAGACATAGCTGTGCATTGGCTGATTCATATTTCATGAGGTACGTTGCGCCGCACAGAAAATCGCACGCACAAATGAGATCGAAAACTCAAAACAAAAAACAAAAAAAACATTTTTCACACTCGCATCCATACCGGCGATGGAAAAGCTCCGTTTCTTTGATCACTCTGCGGTTGGTTGAAGATCTGTGGATTGTGTGGTAGTAGAAAATCAATGATACAATGCAGTCAGATGGCATGGCTTTACTTTTAGTACGACCGCGAGTTCTGGTGTCGTCGAATGTTGAAGAGTTTCCAATTTTGGTTGAATCGTGATTGCGACTGAAGCAACGGCGGTGCTAGCTTGGCATTGAAACTATTGGCCGATTTTGGACTCAGTGACCGTGTTCTGGTGTTGCCAGAGTTGTTGCTTGCAAGCTTGTTCATATTTGATACACATGTGTCAGCCTGCTTGGTCCACACGGATAATGGTGACCATTCAGGCCACAAACTCGCCCATGCAGAGCCAAAAAGGGCGAGGCAACAATCACGCCAAGTCACTGACCAACAATAAGCCCTTCAATCACCCAATACTATCCATATAGGCGCAATAGAATCCCTTACTCGTTAACACAACCTACACGTCTGTCCACGACTCGCACTCATATAGATGAGTACTCGCGCACTTTCACAAACGTCGAATTTTCAGGCAATAAGGACACTTTTTCGCCAGACACACTCACCCTTTGATCAGCACCACATTTAAATCCGTCCATGTTTCGAACTCGCGCAGCCAGTGGCCTATAGTCGACAGAGGGGCCACCACTAGGAACGGCCCGGCCAATTTGAGGGTCACGTGTAGGTGGTGGATAAACGCCACACTCTGTACTGTTTTACCCAACCCCATCTCATCCGCCAGTATACAGTTGCGATTCTGGTGCCACTGCCAGACCATCCTGCAAAGCGGAATTCAGGTATAAATGTGTGATAATACACGTTTGCGTCAGGCGACACTCATAGGGATCGATAAGTGCGATTATCTACAACAGACATTACGTGAGGGTAAAAATGCTTGGAGGAATTGTACAAGTCCGCGACAGAGCACGAGTTTGGGAGTACATGGTAGGTGAGATGGCAGGGGTGCGAAAATGCAAAGCAGAGTGTGCAAGGAACTACAATCCCCAGGAGCAAATTATATACATCTGTAAATCATCGATCCAGACAAAGGGATATATAACAATGTACAGTGCGAAATGGGACGCTGTAACACACCAGTTCAGACCCTCCAATTGGTAGTCGAGCAGCTTGTAGGGCTCCGGGAAGTCCTTAGGCGACTCCTCAATCACT
>NW_014040319.1:53977-55231 GCF_001186125.1 Sphaeroforma arctica JP610 | reverse complement strand
ATTTATAGCGCATATGTATGTGACTTCCGCTAGGGAATATGGTCTGATGGAAAGAAGAACAGAACATATAGGACTCGCTGGCAATCAACAAGCAGCTCGTGTGCGATCGAGTATAACGCCGGGAGGCTGTCTGCGGATATAAAGATGGATTCACGCGCCTATTGCAACATAAATTCAGGCAAAAGTTCGAGTCCATCCCCATACGAGTATATATTTACCATAGCAAGAAATGCCCCATGTGTGATGCTGCGTGTCAGCCTCGCGTCGAGTGTGTACGCCTTACTTGATAGAGCGCTCGGAGGTACCCTCGTAAAGGAGATCGGCTATTGAAAGCCCATTTACAGCCCAACTAAGCTGCTCCCACTAGAGGTTCACACACATTAATGCACGAGATCGGACCTACCTAGTCTAAACAACGTCACATTGATCTATGAATCTCTGCACCTACTATATACCACACCTGATTGGTTTATATATATATATATCGTACATCAGTGCTCAGATTAAAAACCCATTCACTCTTGCTCTCTTCCACGCACACAATGACTCACGCAGTACTCTTAGCTGTGTTCACTCCACTCACCTTCACTCTGCCGGATTTGCTGAACCCGTTGTTGATCTTGGTCAAATCCAGCGCCCTCACACTACTCGCCTTGCGCTTCTTCTGGCCCAGTTTCCGCTTTCGCGTCACCTTCACAGGAGATGCACTGCTTGCGCTATCGCCCTCGCTCTCCCCATCGCTATTGCTACTACCACTACTATTGATGTCACTTTCGCCCGTGCCACTGTCACTGCCACCGCCGCTACCACTGTCACCCTGACTGCCACTCTGCGATTCCTCACTCTCACTATACGCTCCCTTGTTGCTCTTGGTCATCTTTTGTCGCACAGATCTGGCCCTCGCAGTCGCAGTCTTCCGAGTATTTGTTCTCGCGAGTTGCGCAGCTCTGCGCGCCTTGGAGGGTTGTTGTTCGGCTATAGCTTTAGCTTTCTCCGCCTTAGCTTTTTGTATCGCCACACTCTGCGAGTCCTGACTGCGGGTGGTGCGTCTGCCGGCGCTGTAGGTCATGCCTTTGAGACCCCGTTTAAAGTTCGATCTCACTGTCGCAAAACTACTCTCTTCTTCGTCCTCATCCTCATTGGTGCTCGTACCCTTGCTGTCGTCTTTGGCGCCCTTGGAAGCCCTTCTCGATGTCTTGGGCTCATCGTCAGACGAGAGTATCACAATAGGCTCACTCTTCTTCGCCTTCACTT
>NW_014040319.1:17753-48965 GCF_001186125.1 Sphaeroforma arctica JP610 | reverse complement strand
GTGTGTGTGTGTGTGCGTGTCGCGTGTGTGTTTGTACGTAGTATATATATATATATATATATAGATAGATAGATAGATAGATAGATAGATATATATATATATATATATATATATATATATATATATATATATATATATATATATGTATATGGATATAGATATAGATATATTTAATGTGTATACGTTCAAATTTTTTTTGTAACTTATTTTTATTTGCTCGACTTGCTGCCATTCAGTTTGACTTTTCGTGTGTACTGTGTTGTTGAAGGACGAGAGTTGATGCGCGGTTGATGCCATTACTTGCGTTGTGGATTTCAGGATCGAAATTGAGATAGTCAGGTCCGTCATAATATATGAGATATAGGCATACCGAATGGATCGCTACGCGTCGGTCTTTGTCGCCATGAAGTTCTTTTCCAAATTTTTGGGTGGTGTGAAATGAATATTTACAAGAGAGTATTTTTGTGTGTAGTACTATTGTTGATTATATTGCCTTCGTCTAAATATTTTGTTTGGGTTTTGTTGAAAAAAAATAGGTATATATACATACATACTGTCAAGTGTCAACGGGCGGGCAACAGCTGACAGCCTGTGACAGGTCAACAGTCAACAAGAGGATTTGTCTGATTTGACGATCAATTTGTTATAAATTTAAATACTTGTGAAACATCAAACAACAGAAACTGAGAAACATGTGTCAAAACATTTGATATTTATTTGTCGAATGGAATAAGTGAGAATGGATACGCCCTCTTCCTTTTTCTCCCTTTGCCTCAATCAAATTAATTAAAATAGCTCGCTAAAGTGCTCGCTCCTATGGTATATCCAAAAAATCAAAGTCACGTTAAAATTATGACAGGTACATATATATAATATAAACTCTTTTTAAACATAGATAATAATCGTATATATGCACGATATCGCATTGCAGTTTTGCACCGTGTGTATGGTTCAGCGCTTACGCCGCAAGATGTTTGACGAAGAACGGATAGCGCAAAAAGTTATATAGCGGTATGATATACACCACATGTTTGTGAAGTATTTGTGCAATCCATCACAACTAATGAAATAGCTATTAGCGGCGTACGTCTCTATATGGGGGCACACCATTGTATTGCAGCTCGGAATATATGCAGGTTTGCGCACAACCATATCAGCAAATTTGTCGCCCCAAAGTCTTAGGAGCGATTGTGCAAGTGATTGATTTTAATAAGAGATACATCTAGAGACACACAAAAAACAACGTTGGAAACGCAGGTTTCACAAATGTATGCAAGTACACATCAAACCAATTCCTTTAGAATATTTCGGTGGACTGTGTTTACATCAAGTTACTATAGAATCTTACCCAATCATTGTATGTCGTGAAGGCTGGTCGATCGTCCTACTCAAACGCACACACATACACATAGACGATAATATGATCTCAAAAGCGGCAGTTTTGTTGGCACTGCGCTTTTTGGGCGTTGTATTTCTGTATACAGTATGTATCGCTTCACTGAAGCAGCATGAAATTGGTAGCTCTACTATTATAGAAACAAATTCGCAAGAGTTAAGCCACACCAAGCCATACCAATTCACCTCCAAGAAGGCTTTCTTCACTTTGAAGATGGTCGCAGACTCGCCTATATACTTCTTCCATCGGTACATAGAACGTGCGAGGGAGGAGGGATTCCAGGTGATATACTACGAAGACTTGGCGCTTTCAGATACCATCCCAAAGGAGGTTACACATGTGTTGTTGTACATGGTACCTGCATACTTTATCGAGTTCTGGAGAGATGCAGCGGAACACAACGCAATAAAGGTAATGATATCTGAGGATTTAAACTTTGACTCGGCTATTAGACCGGCGAGAGATGCACAGGCATGGGTCGACTTGAACCTTCCACGATATCCGGAAGCCCTCACAAACTTTGTCTTCAACCACACCCAAACGAAACCCTGCTACAATTACTACCAAACCGCCGCAGATGTGTTCTATACACGAAACACGGGAGGTATAGTGAAACACTTTAATCAGAAATGGAACAGGGTGCTTGTCTCCGGTGCCTCAGGTGTAGAGTGGTACCCTTTGAGAGCGAAGGCGGTAGAGCTGATAGCAGACCAATCCGATGTATTTGAGAGGCGTGAGCATATGGGCTACATAGGAGGGCATGCACGCGAACAAGCATCAGCATATGCAGATCACATCGGCAAGTATAAGTTGGCTCTGGGTGGCACCTGTCCTCAGGACAAAGACCGGCCCTACTTGCTGGCCAAGACATTCGAGATCATGGCCAGTGGAACAGCCCTGATTATGGATGAGTATATGGAGCCGTATTTGCACAAGATTGGGATGCTTGCGAATGTGCACTACATCTCAGCGACTGTGGCCACACTGGATGCTGTTGGTAGGCGGTGGTTACTGGCTGATATGCAGGAGCAGTTGCTGAATATAACGTTAAATGGGCACGAGTTCGCATCCTCCCACATGCGACTTGATGACCAATTGGACACGCTGTTTAAACTGACAGATATCTTGAGTGACCAAAAGAAGGATGGAACATTGGGAGAGGTTCTAAAACCAGTGGCTCCTAGTGCACTTTACCCCAATATGCTGCCCAGTGCGTGTGTGGATATTCCGAGCCTAGACTATTTTGAAAAATCATGATTACCTACTCCTGGATTGTACTACAATTCGCCACTTTACTTGCTGCTGAGTGAGAAAGATTGGGAAGTTCCACGTACGCACCAGTTTTATGTCTGTGTGGGACATGTACTGGCGACCGATAGATTACACACTCCTATTTATTTTAAACACAAATAAATGAATAGACGCTCTCTCCAAATAAATAAATAGAGAGAGAGTGCATGTAGTGCGAGTCTATTAAGTAGTAGTGCGAGTCTATTTAGTAGTAGTGCGAGTCTATTTAGTAGTAGTGCGAGTCTATTTAGTAGTAGTGCGAGTCTATTTATTAGAGAGACACTCAAGAGAGTCCTCGAGTATATGTAACGACATTTCCAGGACATAAATACATCCATAAATGTACTTTTGTACTTATTATACAGACACTGTCGTGACTGTACAGGCACTTCTAAAATTTTGTTTTGAAAAAAAAAATGTATGTCCCAGTGAGTCTGTGGGGTCAGGCCGTCAGGGGAATCCTGACCTCTATTGCTTCTTGCGGTCAAGTCATCGTGTAAATTTAAAAAGCAAGTACTGTACATAATTGCGACTTTAAATATATATCAAAACGCTATGCACTACCCATCACGGATAGAAGCTGTGTTTTTGATGCTATCGATAACATATCTAAGTCATGGATTTCTTACAGTCACAGAGACGACAAGGCCTTATCATGCCAACAAAGTATGGGCCTGGACCGGTAATGAAATTCATTAGAGATGTAGGCTCCCTTTCGAGTGTCCGGCAGCAACACGGTAGCGGTCATCGGATCAGACTTGCCCTTGGTGTTTGCATTGGGGCCGCGCTTCTTTCGCCTTTCATACAGGTATTGGAATATCAGTGATGTAATATATCAATGCTCCAGTCATCTACAACGAGATTATCAATCCTACGCATGACTTGCCAAACTTTACAAGTGATATAATTATATATATATATATATATGTATGTATATATATAATATATATATAATATGTGTATTTATGTATATATATATATATACACACACACACACACACACACACACACACACAACACACACACACACACACACACATATATATATATATATATATATATATATATGTGTGTGTGTAAGCATATATATTCATACAGTGGATATACCTATTGCCGCTTTAGGTTTTATATTGTTCCCGGTAATTTGAGAGTAGGATAACGATAGCGTTACCTGCCCTCTTTTCTCGTGTGTCAATAGGCATCTGAGGCGAAACAAGACTCTGCACCGGCTACACTCGATGAGCAGCACAGCACATCCAACGTGCGGATGCGATCGACATCGTCGAAGAATGCGTTTTTCGTACCAGTCAAGCCACAGCCAGAGGCCGCACTGTATTGCTTCGGTGATAACGACGGTCTCACTGTGCCTGGTTGCGCAGAGATTCGAGCGCCATATCCTTTGGCTGTGCCGTGCTTTGACCGGCGTGGAGTTCAGGTAAATGCAGATGCGCTTTCGGTTTATCTTCGTTCCAACAGTCAAGTCTAATATCGCATGGTGCTGGTGACTGCGATTACTTGGCATTGTGGTTTCATGGGAGTTTCATTGATTAGTTATTGATAACATGCTCGCGCAACAGTTCCACAACCACTGACTGTGCGATTCCTATCAACGGCATTGAAAAACGTGTTCGGGTATTTTGTATGCGCATTTCACACTAATGGGCAGAACAACCAAATTACACCCCTCATTCTCGTAGAGCATAACGTTCGGGCAAAGGCAAGCGGCCGCAGTAACCAAGAAGGGAGATGTATACGCCTGGGGTGCATTGTATGAAGCCGACGGTGCCATCCAGTCGGATCCCCGTCTCGTAGTCAGCGGTGGTGGTGTGATCGACATGGCATGCGGTGGCGATGCTCTGTACTGCCTAGCAAGTGGTGGGCACGTCTATAAGGTAGTCTTACGACCAGGAGCTTGTTGTTTGTTTGTATATGCTATCCGTTTCGCTCGTCATCTGTGTGATATAGTGCTAAATTGTATATATGGCGAGGGTGTAGGTGCATAGCTCTGTGCTGGGAGTACAAGGACGTATCTATCTACTCACAATACACACCTGAAAATTTACGCTTATCTCTTCTACAGCTGGCGGCACAACACTGTCTATCTACGCATTAGCTGCCTGCGATGGCATTGTTAGATAAAACTAGCTTCCATACATCACAAACAACGCTTTTCTAGTGTTCAAATGACCGTTGGACCATAACATGTAGCATCTAACCGCGCACGATTACACCCAACACCTATATGCTTTGTGAACAGGAATGTACCTGCAGTTGCTTGCTTTTTTTTAATGATAGTGTTCTGTATATGTATAGCTGAGTCTCATGCATGTAGCCACACTATTCTCTTAGGTAAACGCAAGCACGGACGCTGTGGAGCATCCTCAGAACATTGGGTGGTTCAGCGGAGGCGTTACGGTAACACAACCTGAAGGTCTAGCCTTGAGGGAAAAAATCGTGCAGCTGACGAGTGGAAAGGGGCACCTTATGGCTTTGACCAATAAAGGACAATTGTTCGGCATGGTATATAGGTAAGCTGATGCGAAGTAGTGGATCGTGGGAGATGAAGGTGTGTATAGGGGGGAGGGGAGGGGAGGAATTGCGAACGAAACAAACATTGCTTGTCATTGCAATACTGGAAGGTCAAGTGCATGTACTCTGCTAGTTTGAGGCTCAGTACGATTTTAGTTTCCAGGTTAGCCATTTCATGACCGTATACGACGCAATTTATCGGAGTGACGACAATATTATGCGATATTCGTTCTGCAATGTAGTACCTTTTGGTGTCTGTAGTTTATTTATGTGGAATTCCCAATAGCACTCTCTGTCGGTAGAGCAATAGCTGCATATTAAAGGGCAGCTCGGGTCCGACCGCATAGTCTATGGAGTTTTTTTCCCGATATTTGCATGTATCGTATTGGCTTAACCGCTCTTACTTGGCCTAGCAAAATTTTACCTGAACGCTCTGTGCTAATTGCAAGGCTCGCCCACACAGACTCAGTCGTGTTTATGATGATAACTATCCTGTTGTGCAACAGTGATACCGGGAACAGCCTAGGCCAGCTCGGCCTTGGTCACACCGAGCCAGTAAAGGCCGACGTCTGGCATAAAGTAGACCTGGCAGAGGGGGATGAGGTAGTGGAGGTTGCGTGCGGGTCCAACCACACCTTGGCGCTGACGGAGAAGAATGACATACTGACGTTTGGTCACAATAACCTGCTGCAGTTGGGCCAGGGCGAGTTTGATCTGGGCTCAGTTGGGTACACCGCACTACCCACGCGCATCAATACGCCTTGGTGGCCGAATACCAGGTACGCAAGGGAAAACATGAGACACGTGATGCAGCTCTATGCGGTCTTCCGTACTTTTGTGCGCTATATTTGGTTGCATTTCCTGGCGCCTGCACTACAATGCGTGTGACTCGGATGTGCACAGTGTATGCGTCTTTATTTGATCTGGCGATGAGCCATTGAATGTTATGAAGTAGGAAGTAGATATTAGCCATTATCTTTTAGGTCTGCCTGATCATTGGAAGATTGCCAGTTCCTCAATTCTCGCTTAAAAGCGCATCATGCACGCGACCTGGTTCATGCGTTATGTGTACTTTCCTTACATCTTGACACCTTCTGGAAATGTCACTGGGATACTATATAGCGATCGGGTATCTTCCTGAATCAGTTGAGTCGCTTACACATCGTAGTCAAGGAGTACTCCCACTTTCAGAACATCTGGCAATGGTGGTTGTAGTTCATTTCCTCACTAAAGACCTATGAAAATCAAATTGCTCTGCGGAGTCGTATGAGCTCATCCTGTTGAGTGAAGCATTGAAGTACTCGAAGCACCCGCCGGGCACACCCTGGCTGGAGTGCTTTGTCACTTCCAATTGCTGATCACCAGGTATTGTATCATTTTCATTTCAATCTGGAACAGGACAAGGGATAGCAAGGTGCTGAAAATTGCCGCGGGAGGGGACTGTAGCGCCGTGGTGTTGCAGTCACAGTCGCCGCAGGGTGTGGTGCTGAAGATGTTTGGCTCGGGGTTGAGTGGCACACTAGGGAATAGTCAGGTATGACCCATTTTTAGTATATAGTTAATTTTTAGTGAGCTATGGTTGTATCGCGTGCTCTCGTAGCGCAGTGAGGCGTTGGTGTGGGTTGCTGCTGAAAAACCTAGGTGCGAGTGTTATAACGCAAATACATTGATTTTTCATGAATATCGTGATCAAAATGCCCTGATCGCGAAATCTTAGTCGTCAGTATTTTATGGGCACGCTTGGAGGAATCATACGTGTTGCTTGATCTTCTGGGTCTCGTAATACCCCAATCTAATTGAACGTGTATATTGCCCATGTTCTAGTGGTTGGTGCACTCATATGCGTCGTCGTTCGCTTATTTAGAGCCTCGTTCTTGTGCTTTTATCAGCGAGAAAAGTTACTACCAGCATGCAATCGAAATATTCCATAGATATCTAGTCGAGCACAGCTGACGAGATCAGAGTGAGATAGAAATTACTTCAGATGGTGCGTCTGATCCTTTACTTTTACAGAAGTATCACAACAGTTCATGGTTATGCTGATCTTGTGTATCTGACCAAACCATCGTGAGAATTGGCCTGGAGCAACATTGACATTCATTCCAATTTTTACTATTGTCTCGACTATACGCCACACACTCACTCCAGGAATTTGCTTTCCTTCTGCATACAGTATCGCCATGCTGTCGGGATTCCGACCAGTGTGAAGACTGTCAGTGGATTGGTGAGTGGACTCTAATACTTCATGCTCAGCAGATTCTCGCGACACGTGGGTTATCCTATTTATTTATTTATCTATGATCCTAGTTTCGTGATCCCAATTCTTTATATGACAATGAAAACGATACCCATTTTAGAGATCCATATTACCTAGTGGGCCTACTACCCGTGTCATTATGCATTTGACCGGTACTTTCTCTGATGCTGCTGGTGTGATTTGCGCTTGGTTCCGAATGGACACAGATGCGAAGTTTTTGCTTCATACAGCAGATAGGGCGTATCGGACCCACTTCAATTAGTTCCGATCCCAAAGCGACACCCCAGTTTTCAATTTTCTCGTTTGTACCTGATTTGACAGACACAGTACGATGAGGGATCTCAAAGCACAACGGCCATCACAGTCAAGGACTTGTGCATAGGTGAAGGGAGTGTCTGTGTAACGCTTGACACTGATGACACATACGCATGGGGAGCCAATGCGAGATATCAGCTGGGCGACTCGACTATAGTCAACAGGTCAAAACCAGTGTTGGTGCTATCCAAGACGGGCGATCGTGGATATATGCAAATACCTGTTAAGTAAGTATTGGTGTGTGTTGTGCATCTATGTACATACATATATATAAATATATATATATATATACATATATATATATATATATATATATATATATATATATACATGTGATCGTTTGAGTGCAGACAATGCGCTTGTTTTCGTATAGCTTACATGTATGCGTATCTTTGTGTACTCCTTCTTGCACACGAGAAGCCATTGATGTACAGATACACTTTTGGATGGACATTTTTTTTTCGACGAACACTCGTGTAATGGTACTTAGGAAACTAAAATTCACAATACAGTGTGATTTAAGTCGGTTGTTGCATATTTCAATGTCGATTTGAGATCAATTTCACATGAAGATGTATATTTCGTTAGAATCTTTGGCGCGTGCCAGAATTATCACTGTGTCCGTCCAGAACTACCTCGAGAGTATTCAGGGATAGCGGTTTCCATTAAGTTACCACACCTCAGGGCTGTAGATGCGTAAAAGATGCAGTAGCAGTTGTTGTTAACAGCTGCATAGTGATTCTTTCATAACAAGAGGAAGCTCTTATCAGAACGTATCGTATCTAAATGTAGCACTAATGGGGAACCCGTGCATTGCAGGGGCGAGGATACAAAGGTGGTGCTCGCAGGCAACAACGGCGCTGTCTTCAAGAAATAGGTAGTTTACTGAGACGGTTCTCGGTCCTAGGCGCAATGTCCCTCTGGTTGTAGGCAACATAACTCCATCCTCACTCCCGCACGTTCACATGTATGCACGTACACGTACGCATACATGTACACGCTCACGTATACGTACACGTACACGTACACGTACACGTACACGTACACGTACACGTACACGTACACGTACACGTACACGTACACGTACACGTACACGTACACGTACACGTACACGTACACGTACACGTACACGTACACGTACACGGACATGTGCACGCACACGTACACGCATACGCAGCGTACTTTCGCATACGCTGGGACGCTTGATCCTCACGTGTGCACCGAGTAGATATACGTGTGATTGGTGAGAGCGCGCAGCCTGTAAATTGGCGTGGAAGAATCACCGCTGAAGTAGTGTATGTTTGGACTGTGTGTATATGATGGCAAACCCAAAGAGCGGGTCATGGGAGTTTAATAAGCCGATTAGGTTCTCTAAATTTCATTAGCAAGGCAGACTCCCATCGACATCATGGCGCCCATAGCGTGAGTCAAGTCCTTTTATCTACCACATCCACGGTCACTCCTTCGGCCGCAGGGGAATATATCAAAAGATTGGACGTAACGGTAGCACAGCAGAAGGGACTGGTGGGTTGTTCTGTTAGAGACACGACCAATGCAGGTTCACGAGTGTATAGAAGCAGCTGAGTTGTATCACTTTTGGCCATCTGAATGGGACGTGAAAGGGTAGGCACGACCTGTGGGTGCGTATCGCATGTTTCCAGGGACAAAATGATTAGGACTTCATGCCGATTATAAGGCGGGGAATGGTCAGCGAATATACATTGTGGGATTCGAGACTATCGGGCAAGCACAAAATCACATGTATTACCGGAAAAATAAAATCCTATCACACATTTGTACGAGTCAATCACAAACACATGTAAAACAACACTCGGATGTCAGCTGTGCATACACGAGCTGTACAGTATGGTCGCTCCACGCTGCGTCGGCCCCATATTATCGTACGCTTTTCAGAGCCTATCACCAGGCAAGTTGGAGACGGAAAGAAGTGAATATGTGACGCATGCTACAGTATCGAACTTCGCAGATATATCATTTATTATGCGCTTACACATTAAAGTAGTCTACACTGCAAGGGGCAATATTTCAAAAATCTACTAGGTTAAGAATGCGCGACGAGTACCAAGTAGCAACCCACATTTAGTCTCGTCGTCTTTGACCTGAAAGCCGTTCGGTGTGAAGTTCATGTCTGCACGAATGGGTGTCGTTAGTCTCTCTACCAGATACTGCCTCTCTATTTATTTTTTAACCTGTTTACAGTCCACTGCATTGCTGTCGAAAAATCAGACAAGAGACTATAGTGCAAATGTGAAATTTTAGGATATTGCGTCCCCTGTTTAATAGGGTCAGGTGGTCTTTCTAGACCACATCAACAAAAGCTCATCGAAGAACTTTCTCGGAGTAAGACATGCAGTGCCCCAGATATTCAATTGTTCTGTCACTCCATCTAACTGTAGTCAGAGGTACCGGGCCGACTGTTGGAGTACATGGGCATAAACCTTATCGGTTCATATAAACCCCTTATGATGAAGTTTCAAATCGAATGTGTTGCTCGCACCAGGTTTCGTCTAGATCGCGCGATCATTTCATTGCCGCACCCCTGATGACTACTGACCATCCCCCTTCCAATTTTATGCTTCTACCAGGGGCGTCTATCGAGAGGAATGTAATTTTTCTAATCTCAGCACGTGTATCAGAACTTTCAGATGGAAACAGTAGTGCTTTTCAGAAGGCTTCTCTTTCGTGTTGTCATTGATATGCCCTGTACATGCGAACGATATTCTACCTTTCTTTAGCGAAACACTCACTTTCTGATCACACCGACGGGGTGGTTTAAGTTGGCTCTGCACCCACGCGCGGCAGATTGTTCTTTCAGTATATTTATTCAACACCTTTGGTGTTTAAGATACTTCTGAAACTACGATGGCGGGTTCATAAAACATATCGATATTTAAAAGAAACCACAGTCTCTTCAGAACCTGCTTTGGCTCGTCGCCAATATGTATACTAATCAAATTGTAGAGATAGGTTTTATTTCGATTTGGATCGTCTCATTAACTCGATGTAGACTGCAACTCTTGGCAGCGACAAAATTGAAATTGTCATATAGAGAGAAACACATTACGTCTATTTGCAGCAGCGCGAAGTGCCACACTTGATTGAAGCGTAGTCGCCACATTTGTTGGAGTACCGGCAGCATGCAGTGTCATGCTTATATCCATTACTGCACTTGTGAGATGAGATATCACCACACTTGTAATAGTTGCCTGTCGGGTCAACTGGGCCGGTATACTTACAGCAGGCGGCCTGGTCGCATTTGGGCACACCTGGTTCGCAATGATTGCCAGCGCAGCACTTCTGAAGATAGTTGGTCTTCCCGTGCCCACAGTGTACATCAGCATGTGCACACTTGATAGGTCGTGAGTACGGCTTCTCCTCACAGCACACTTTCTTGCTACATTCGGGCACACTGTGGTGGCAATAATCATTTCTCTCGCAACACTTTTCATTGGTGGTATCATAATCAGGTCCACATTTCACAGATGAGTCTTTGCACTTCTTAGGCAAATCATATTTCTTTTTCTCACAGCAAGTGTGTCGATCACAGTCTGACAGACCAGGCTCACAGTAGTCTCCCTTTGTACAACACTTCTGATGGCCTATTAGATCGTACCCGTAACCACAGTAAACACCATCATCCTTGCACTTCGTCGGCTGGTCATACCTTCGCTTCTCACAGCAGGTGGACTTACTGCACTTGGGCACTCCAGGCTTGCAGTAGCCATTGACAGCGCAACACTCCTCCTTGCCAACTAAATCGAAGCCATAATCGCATTCGATGTTCGTTTCTTTGCACTTTTTGGGTTCTTCATATTTCTTCTTGTCACAGCAAATGCTTTTGTTGCACTTTGGGACACCGTCTTCACAGTTCATATTTTTGCCACAACATTCCTGCTTTCCATTCATCTCGAATCCATACTGACATGAGACAGAAGACTCCTTACATTTTTTGGGCTGATCGTACTTCTTTTCTTCACAACAGGTACTGCGGTTGCAAGTTTTCACCCCAGGCGCACAGCTCTTCTGTTCTCCACAGCACTCCTGATCTTCAATTAACTCGAAGCCGGCCTTACACTTCACATTGCTTTTCTCACACCTCTTGGGCTTGTCATAGATTATCTCTTCGCAGCATGTATTGCGGTTGCAAGTGTTCACCCCAGGTTCACAGCTCTTCTGTTTTCCACAACACTCCTGACCTCCAATTAACTCGAAGCCGGCCTTACACTTCACATTGCTTTTCTCACACCTCTTGGGCTTGTCATAGATTATCTCTTCGCAGCATGTATTGCGGTTGCAAGTGTTCACCCCAGGTTCACAGCTCTTCTGTTTTCCACAACACTCCTGACCTCCAATTAACTCGAAGCCGGCCTTACACTTCACATTGCTTTTCTCACACCTCTTGGGCTTGTCATAGATTATCTCTTCGCAGCATGTATTGCGGTTGCAAGTGTTCACCCCAGGTTCACAGCTCTTCTGTTTTCCACAACACTCCTGACCTCCAATTAACTCAAAACCATTAGGACAGAATAAAGCAGACTCCTTACATTTCTTGGGTTGATCGTACTTCTTCTCTTCGCAACAGGTATTGCGATTGCAAGTCTTCACCCCAGGTGCACAGCTCTTCTGTTTTCCACAGCACTCCTGGTCTCCAGTGAGTTCGAAACCAGCCGTGCACTTCACATTGCTCTTCTCACAAGTCTTGGGCTTGTCATAGATTATTTTCTCACAACAGGTACGAACACTGCAATCCGGAACCCAGTCCTGACAGTAGTCTCCCTTGGCACAGCATTCTTTCCACATGATGAGCTCGTGCTGGCTAATACAATCAACGTACGAGTCCTTACACTTAATGGGGCTTTTGTACGTTACCTGGTTTTTGTAGCTGCTAGCGTATACTTCTGTATTGTGCATTGCGAGACATACAATGCTCAATAGCAGAATCCGGTTTATTGCTGACATTTTGGTGTATTTTGACAGTGCTTGTCGTATATGTCTTTGTCGGCGTTGAGGTTTAGTTTAAATACTCAAAGTAAAAGCTTGTGGCTTGCATGTAGCATTTTGATGGACCCACTCAGATCAGTTGAATGTTTCAAGACCTGCTACAAGGTTGTAGTTTCGTAGGACATAGGAACCTCGCTATCAGCAGTCAGCACCTAAGCTATAGCGTATCATGTATTTTTTAAACTTTATGCGTCTTTTTTTTTGGTTTTTAGTTGTGTGTACAAAACATCGCAAACAGCGGAACGATCTATTTACTCCCTCTTCTACTTGTGCATATTACTATGTCAGCTTTTTAGATTAAGCCAATACTTGATGACTTCTTGTATTTCCTATGGTAATTCGATAAATTCAAGACGATAAAGTACGGTCAAAATCGTGTACTTCCACTGAAAGCTTGAAAATATTTATAATTTCTTTTAAAGTTCTCTGCGTATTACAACAAACTAAATTCCTTCAAAACTCCACTGTTGGATCTATTGATTCTATTCATTTCTCCTTCATAAATGTTGACAAAATAAATAAATAACGCTTATTTTGAATTTTCGGACGCCATATTCGCTTTTGCAGTTTTAGCAATGTCCAATAAACACCTGTTTGGTATACGATCTAATACTCTGTACTTGACCATTTTTCTGTATTTAGCAATACTTTATCACTTGGAGTGATTTTAGTAAAACTGACTAATTAAAATTGTTGTATTCTAAATTCTGCAATACTCAAACATTGTATTATTTGTGTTTTTTATTATAGATTTATGTACAAGGATGAATGGACAATCTAAGAAACAAGAACAAATAATATATATATAAATTAATGCAAATATGTTTCTCATCGTGACTTATAGATAAATTCAAATTGAAATATAATAGAACTTTAAAAGGCTAGGTATTTATGTTTGTTGTAAATAGTGGCCTGGTCTAAGATAAAAACATGTCGAAAAATAGTGTATGTTTTAAACGTGTCCGACATGTCGGAAAATATGACGTATAGAGTTTTTGACATGATGTATAATTTAGAAGGCTACATTTGAGTAAATACTAAATAGCCATCTACTCTTGAGACACAAGGTTCCAAATTTGAAATTTCCAATTCCGTATGTACTCAAGCCTAACGTCAACAAGTTAGACGTGCACGAGGTAAACGTTAGATTTTTAACGGTAACCTTTTGATAAATAAAAAGTATAACTTTTATTTGTGACAAATCAAATATCTTTTTTTTTTCAAATTTGCACTCGATAAGTTGTCCTATTTTGAACAAATTGAGCCATGAAATGGGTAATAGCCAATCAGAATCTACATATATTTGACTTGACATTTGGCAATACCCATATTTTGAGTGTATCACTTTGTTAACCTTCGTCTCCTCGAAGTACCTGGTCCGTATTGTCATGATGTGCACAACAAACAACTATGAAGTATCTTTTAGACATTTCTCCAAGTATATACTACATATTCACGTACACTTTGCACATATTGCCAGCTCTGAGAGGCGTTGAGCCGCTCGGAGAAGCTTTTGAACGCGCACATAAGAAAATATATGTTACAAGTTGTAGGCTATTCAGGAAAGTGGCGGGGATATTGATAAATGTGCGCACTAACAACAACAGGACAAATATCTGACACCATCTTGACTGTACCTATCAGTTATAAACGTTGGATTTCTATCGTTAACTTTTAGATAAATAAAAGTTATAACGTTTAACTTATTGAGGTTAGACTCTAGGACCATAGCCTAATAGACAATAGTGCACAGGCCACAGGCCACAGGCCACAGGGCCTGATAAGTAATAAGGCCCAAACTCCAAAGGCCAAAGCCCATAAATATGGAATACATGGGCCATAGGGCATAGGGCATAGGCCTAAGTTCAACAAGTTAAATATAGGGGTACGGAATATAAGTTCCAACTTTAATGTTAACTTTTTGATTATTAAAAGTTATAACTTTTATTTAGGACAAATCAACTACAAAGTTATTTGTGTCCGATCGTTGAAAATTTTAGGCCACACGAAATTGAGAAAAGGCAATCAAAATAGATTGAGGGTTTCAGTTGTGACGATTGTCACCTGAGTGACCTGGAAAATGTACCTAACATATATGAAAGTGTTCTATTGAGATATAAAAGTTACAACTTTAATGTCAGTTACAACTTTAATGTTTATTCGAGGCAAAATAAAGGTTACAAATTTTAACGCATTGAGCTTGGGCATAGGCCCATAGGGCATAAATAGTTGATAGGAAGTATGGTGCGTCAATGCCTCATTGGTGCCACCAGAATCCAGACTTCCAGACCCAGATGTGTTGGAATAAATTTGTTTTAAAAGAAAATATTGTGTAAGTATCATACATACAAAGGGGGTTTAAAATAATAAAAACAAACACCAAATAACAAAACAAATTATTTAGGCTATTTTTACATATTTATTTATGTATAATTAAATACCAAGACTCCACGATAGACCAAAGCATTTAGATATATTTACTATGTATTTAAAAAAGTACAGTATTCATAAATTTTTATGTAAATAAATATTACAATTTGCCACCATCAAGGGCATGGAGGGCTTTGTGCCTTGTGGAGTTGTGGCTTGTATTTTTAAGAGCAGTATTTATGTAAATATTCAATTTTTTTACTTATTGCGCCCTACTATTGATTTTGGTGTATTGCTTTGTAAAAAACCCATTTTTTTTTGTTAAAATTACGTACATACGTATTTTTAAAATATACAATTTCACATATTTATGAATTTATGTATATACTACAGTACTTATTTTTAAAAAAGAAATTAATTTATCACCAGACTCCGCGAGTCCGCGTGAAAAATAAATATTTTTTGAAATAGTATTCATTTTTATCATTATAGGTTGTTTTTTTGTGGGGGGGTTGGGGGGGGGGTTAAACATAACAAAACAAACGAAATATTTTAGACCACCCAAAAAGTTGTATTTGTTTTGTTTTTAAAAACAAGAAAAATAGCCGGACTTTCTCGCATATTTTTTTTATACAAATTAGGCAATTTGGGTAATATTGAACTATAGCTGAAAAAAGATCTAGATACTTCATGCGTATTTGGAAGCCAGAAACCGATGTATGAAATTGAACGGCGAATGGCGAAATCTTCAATACAACGGGTATTTATTCTCAAACTATGACTACGTATGAATTTATCCAAAAGTGTCAATGAAGAAAGATATCTAGATAACTTATCCGTATTTGTTGTAGCTACATATTTTTGAGCTATGACAGTACGAATGTGTCCCAATGTTGCTAACTCGCGTGCAAGTCAGAACTACACAATACAACCATGTGAAGCAGATAGTATTAGCACTAAATACAATCAAATTATCATAATATGAAATTGTTCTTACTATTACACTGTCAATATCAAATCCTAGTTGATGATTCAAGTCAACTTCCAACAAATTATGGAGTTCTCTGTTTTCATCAATCTAGGCTTCAGCACCCATTGCATACGTACAAACACCACAAGGATCTCTTTGGAAGGCAAGCTGATACCTGAGGCCAGGAGTGTAGCTCCACTTGATTTAATTTCTAGTGCGTGGTAGAAGTAGGCGCCGTGGACAGCAATGATAATACGACGGAGAGTACTTCAAAAAAGGCCACAAAAGATACTTTCAGCACGCATTTTATGATTGCAATAACCGCGGCAAGTGCGCGTGCCAATTTGAAAAGCTTGTATGCCTGTTTAAGGGCGAGTACTATATACAAGGCTACCGTCGAGAAGTCGAAAACGGACTCTGTCAGTGTCAGATAAGCAGACGCAGGATCTGTTTTTAATCTACTCAAAGACAAAGAATGTGCATATAATGCGCACAACTACAAAATAGGAAAGGTTCACCGCACCGACAAAGCTTTCAAAAAGTGGACCATCTTAAGTAAATATGGGAAGAACAACGGACTAAAAGTGTCAGAAGACGCCAAAGAAATCCCACTATGGAAATAACGACACAGTGAAGGAGACTTGGTAAAGTGCCACCATAGCAATTGTGATATGTGGACCAAGTGCCCGTGCAAGAATAGTAATTTGACCGTTTACGCGGAGGCCTCACAGTAATGCTAATACAACGGCAAAGAGCATGCAGAAGGTGTGGTGGTACTGTTTTTAGGCTGGACAGCGATGAATGGACGGAGTGCACCTGCAAGGATAGAGACTCACCGCCTGCAAGTAAGCTCCCAAGAAATGTCGCTATAGTATGAAAGACAAGAAGACTGGGTTGTGTGTAAGTGTATCGACACTGAATGCAGGGGAGCTCACAAAAAGTGTGCTTGCGATGGAAGGAGCATCAAATCCGGAGGCACTATAACTTGTGCTGTTTCTGATTTTAAAAAATGGACCAATGTAGCCTATTGTTAGACTACCAAAATGACGAGTGTATCCCATGTTCGGGTAAAGACTGTGATGAGTGGGTGCATAGTCTCTGTGTCAAGAACAGCGAATTGGAGCAATGCCAGGCGATACCCAGGATATGCCAATACAAGAAGAACGAGTACTCGATCGGAGACATGGTGCCGTGTGAGGGAAAAACGATTGTACAGAGTGGACGAAGCCTATCGAGGGAAAATTGAAATAGTGCGAAGCTCCAATAGAGGAAGAGACCTGCACGTACAAGTAGAAACGGATTCCAAGGCGGGCATACTATACGCTGTATAAGAAACATTGTCAGGAATGGGCTCCGTGCAAGTGCTCCGGAGGAAAGCCCGTGGATAGTAAAGCACCTTCTCAGGGCACTTGCATGTATAAACGACGAGTTTTGAACAAGGCGACACTGTTCCTTGGAAAACACGCGAATGCTAATTATGAAACGCATGTACGTGTAGTGGAGGTGAACCAACACATTCAAATGAGAGAATGTAATAACATTTAGATTGTTAAGTTTGCAAATTGGAATAAAACTATTTTTGGCTTACTAATTTGTCGAATATGTAAATACCTTTTTATGCGCGCAACACACACTCAGTAGCTTATAACGATACTTGGATCAATACGACCAAAGTTTCACGGTTTCACATTTACAGTACCATTTTGAACATCAGTGCCTATGATAATTCGACCAAAGCATCATAGCAGTTCAAATCAGTCGTGAGGGTAATTTATTCTACACATAGCCGCCGATCTTGATCTCATCTGCATGCAGTGCCTCGCTATGTCCCTCAATTTCATCTTCACCACCTTACGTCCCGCCCCATTCCCCTACTTTCAATCTCCGACACCGCAAACAATCGTTAATTCTACAGTCCGTTGGTTTCCTGCTTCGGTTCGAGGTTGACGGCAGCACTCTCCACGTCCAGGTGCTTATTATCTTCACCTGTATTTGATTTCGATTCTCCATCGGCAGCATAACTACTTGCATCCCCGGGCCTGGGCCCCCTGTCTATGCCGTTATCAGCAGCGCCTGTCGTACTACTCTCTTCATCGGTTGTATACCCCTCACTCGCCCACGCGGGGGCAGGAGCTGTGTAATTGAACGCATCACCTTCGTACTTGTACGCGTGCAAATACAGCACCATTGTACTTGGGGACGGCCGTGGGCGCACTATGCGGCACTCGCCACAGTAGGGATCGATGTCGGCTGCCAACGGTGTGGTCTAGGGACATATGCGTGAGAAACAGAAAGACAGAATATGGGTAAGCGCGAGCAATATGGGAGTAGAAGAACTGCTCGAAAGGACGTGCAGTTTACGGAAACTCCGGGATGGTGGAACTTGGTTGTATTTCTTAGCCAGCGACTGCAGCTACTCAGCGCTTGATGGATGTGTGTGGTAGTGCTGCATGGGAAGTACAACACTCAGAAAATACCATGGGCTCAAAGAGATTAACTGCTCTGAACTACTACACAATTGCACGGCATGGGTGAGGGGGTTTGTGACTCGCACTAAAAAATACACAGAGAAGCCAATGAGAATCTATTTGAGCCTCCAATGGGAGCAAATGCAGATTCTGGATAAGGGTGATGAGAGGAAAGTACTTCTACCAATATATGCATGAAGCTTAAAGAGAGAGTTGGGCGCCGTTGTTTTAGTATTTACTACGCACGGATAATTAGAGAGTGATCTTGGAAATGAGTTCAGTCCATACACCAATTGGTGACGTTCCGGGCGTCCTAGAACTTCGCTAAGAAATAGCAGCACCAAACCCGCCATAGCATCTTTAAGACACGTGACACGCGACGAATACCACCCTGGTGTCAACATACACTGGTACAACTCACCATAATTTCGTACGACTTCTTGTACTTCTTCTGCGAGCCCACGTTGTCGGGTCTGGTGGGCGAGTGCGTGCGTTTCGCCGACGGTTCCTTATCCGCATCCGCCTTCACATCCTCCGCAGTGTACGCCGCTCCCACTGCAGCAGATACACCCTCCAGGTCTACGACTTGGCCAACAGTCGTTAGAGGGGCCCCATCTGTTGTGCTTGCAAGCGTCGAACCAAATTCGCTCGGTTCTTCAGCGTTAACACTGAATTTTAGCGCTGTGCTTTTAATAAAAGCGGTGGCGGTTTTATCTTCCGGAAGTACCTGCCCCAGTTGAGGAGTCTTTGGCTGTATACCTTGGTGTGGGAAAATTTCATGCGGCGCATCGTTCCGCAATACTCCAGCCAGTAGAGCCTGATTTGTAGTTGTTTGGCGTGTGAGGAAGATGACGAGGATGACTTCACGAGTGTTAGATGAAGCTGTACCCGTCATACACATACACGCATAAAAGTACGAAATACGCACACAAACAAGAATAGACGTACACATGTCTATCAAGACACACAAGAATAAATGTACACATGTCTATCAAGACACACAGGAATAAACGTACACATGTCTATCAAGACACACAAGAATAAACGTACACATGTCTATCAAGACACACAAGAATAGACGTACACATGTCTATCAAGACACACAAGAATAAATGTACACATGTCTATCAAGACACACAGGAATAAGCGTACACATGTCTATCAAGAAACACAAGAATAAACGTACACATGTCTATCAAGACACACAAGAATAAACGTACACATGTCTATCAAGACACACAAGAATAGACGTACACATGTCTATCAAGACACACAAGAATAAACGTACACATGTCTATCAAGACACACAAGAATAAACGTACACATGTCTATCAAGACAAACAAGAATAAACGTACACATGTCTATCAAGACACACAAGAATAAACGTACACATGTCTATCAAGACACACAAGAATAAACGTACACATGTCTATCAAGACACACAAGAATAAACGTACACATGTCTATCAAGACAAACAAGAATAAACGTACACATGTCTATCAAGACACACAAGAATAAACGTACACATGTCTATCAAGACACACAAGAATAAGCGTACACTTGTCTATCAAGACACACAAGAATAAACGTACACATGTCTATCAAGACACAAGAATAAAAGTTCACATGCTATCAAGAACTCGAAAGATACATATGGTAGTCATCGGCAGCTCAAGTCAGGGCCTACCAAATATGACAGGACTCAGAACGGGATAATTTCCGAGGGAGTAACAACTTCAAAAGGAGGCGTTTTTACACATCAATGGCAATTTAGGCAAAATTACAGCCTCAAACACGGAAAACGTAATCTTTTGGAAGTTAATATCGCCCAAAACATCATTCCGTTCTGAGGGCTGTCATATTCAGTAAGTCCTGTTCGGGTGCACCATCTGCGAAGCAGTACCCACAACCGAACGTTAAGCTTGACTGCCACATACCGCATCTACCCGCTCCAGTAGCGCTGGATCCTTTAGCTCCTCGCCTTTCGCATCTCCGAAGGCCGGATGTGCGTAAATTGGGTCATTCACAATAGGGTGTCCTGGAGCAATAAGTATCGAGATTGGCGCCGGAGTCAATAGACAACTCGTGACACAGGCGAAGACATGTTTAGCCTGCCGCTCCGGTCATGCTGGTGAAATACAGAAGTTTGGTACTGGCAAGTGCACCCGCCAACATCTGCGATGCAGCTCAGATATTCGGCGTAAGGATGGGCATCGCACATGAATAGTACGATTCGTCAAGCAAAGATAACCATCACACGCGGAAGAAACGTTGCTACGAAGGCGTGCTAATGGACGCTCTCATGCACTCAAAGTGAAATCCTGCGCGAGTAATGAGAATGAGAAAGAGTATATAGCACACGGGATGGAGCATTGAACACAGACACTTGAGTTTATGGCTGATGCAAACGCTCCCAGACTAGAAGCTAGGATATAAACTATTGCTTAATTCCTCATTCATATCACCAGATGCTTAGTGGTGATAATCGATGATAGACACGGTGCGCAGGTTTGTGATATGTTTGTAATGACTTGGTGGGGTACTGAATACGGTCTGTTTGGCGATACGAACCTACCCGGTCAATATATAGAGCATCTTCGGATACTGAGGGCAAACCAAATTGGAAAGTAATCACAGCGATCTCCGTCATACATGCACAGTACACATCTCTTATGTAACACATTGATGCTTTATAATATGCAGGTATTTCGAAATGTGGTCGCATACTAGGTAGTATACACTGTGACCCGCTATTCTCCTGCCCAACAAGCCACTATCATTGTAGTACGGCTCAGAAACCATACGCCGCACCTCGACAAGCACACGTACCACCAGTACCACAAACTCGAAGGTCTCACAAACAACCATTATTTCCAAACCATACCCAGATACTGCAGGTGCACTCTGATCTGGTGCTGGCGTCCCGTGCGGGGCATGCATTTGACCACACTCGTCTTCCCATCTGTGTGCAGCAACTCAAAGTTTGTCAGGGCTGGCTTTCCATCGGGCGTACAACCCACCACGCCCATGCGCTTAAGCATCATGCCCGTGCTCAGATCACACGCACAGGGCTCACTCGGGAACACACCCCTTACCCGTGCGAGATAGGTCTTCTGCACATCTCGGTCACGGATCCACTCGGAATACTTGGCGGCCACCTTTGTGGTCTGCAGAGAGACGAGTGAATGGGTGCGTGGCATAAAATGAACCGCATGTACTCATATACCTTTAAAAAATGAACTTGTATATGAAAAGATGAGCGCTGGAAGTATGATACTACAGTCAATTTCGTATGCATGCCATAGCGATTTGCGGAGATCTGCTATCGTATCCATACTGAAGTAATTGAGAAATTGTGCATGTACAACAGGCAACGTTGTATTGATGGGCCGTGAGTGTGTGATCGATGTGCAGATGCGATATACACATCTGTTAATGCACCACCGCATGTTAGAGATTGCATGAGTGTGTGCACTATCAAACCGAGTGTTGAAACACGGCGATAGCTTCCAAGGCATGTGACCTTAAGCAAATTCATGACTGAAACTTTTAAGCCAATCTCCATTGGAAATGTTGAGGAAAAAAAATGATATACCGCGCATTCGGATGGGGATGTATGCATTGTATGGGTATCCATCACTCTAGACATATGACCTCTGATTTTCAACATCGCAATGGCTCGGATGCGTGAATATACGGGCATTATCACATGTCGTGAAGAGCCGATGCAACTTTGTGTAAAAACAGACAGTCTGCTTATGCGATATATAACGAGCAGTTGCGCAATAATCACTGTTATTTCAGTACCGACACGCGCCAATGAGCTATCTATAGTCCCACTCATTCACTCAGAGGCACTCTTATTTTCATAAAGGCCACACAAACATGTTCACTAAACAGTGCAAACACGTACAAACCCATTCATAAACCCTACAGCTTATACATACTTTGCCAAGGATGAGGATCCCAGAGGTCAGCCGATCCAGTCTATGTACGACACCTAAATCAGGGTATCCAGATTCTAATCCCATAAGATATGCCACAGAATTCACCCTATACCTCCCGCACGGATGTACCGGGATGCTGGCTGGTTTATTGACTACTATGACCTCATCATCTTCATGTACGATATCTATTGGTTGGTCAGTCACCGGTGGCTCGTGGCGATGGATCCAATGCACCAGACGGTCGCCCTGTTTCATCCGATATTCTGCCTCGGTACGGCGTTCATTGATGCCTATATATATATATAATATATATGTATATATATTCATATAAGTATCAGCCACATGCGTTCTCATGTGAATGGAAAAAGCGTATTTACCGATCTAATGTTCTGAAAGGATCGGCTGTAATTTGTTGTTCTCATTGAACATCCACCGAGATGGGGCAAACTAAGGCCATATAAATGACCTATAATTGTACTCCAATCACATACGGTGTGTCTGTAGACCGAAATATGGTCAGCAACCATGGTTCCCGTGGTGAACACATTTATGGGTACTCTCAGTGCCAACTTGCGGCCTGTTTTCACAGCATAGGACTTCGATTTGTATTCCCGACATGACTACTTGACTACATGTGCACACAGACTATATTAGTGTCTACTGACCGTCGCTAGCATCCATGATTAACATGCCGGAAGAATATCATATATATATATATATATATATATATATATATATATATATATATATATATGAATACACACACACAAACACAAACACAAACACACACACACATATATATATATATATATATATATACATACATAAACATAAACATATACATATACATATGCATATACATATATATATATATATATACATATACGTACACGCACACACACACATATATATAAATATATATACATATATATATATGTATATATATATATATATATATAAACACATACACACACACATACATACACACACACACACATATATGTATATATACATATATATTTGTGTCATAAATTAATTTAGTTGTACACAAACTACCATTTTTGAAGCAACCATATTAAGTTTTCAATTATAAACTCACACAAGGATTCAAAGCTAATATCGTAAAAAAACAATTCTGGATTGATTTCTTATCACACATAATATGGTCCCTTATTTTCTCATTCTATGACAGATAAATAATTAACGTAGCTGAAACTTGTTGAAACCTAAAACTACAAAGAATGCAGCCATACCTATTCGTCCCTCTTTGATAGCCGTGCGGTAGTATTCTTCTGTGCCAGCTTTAAATTCTTCTATTAGAGTGTCAATTACCGTTTGGTCGGTCCATCTCCCCTTACAGAACGCCCTGTAAACATAGTAGTACGGGCGCACTAACCTATATCCATCAACCTTATCTACATGTGCATCTATGTCAAGCTGCTCTGCATCGAAGCTCAGCCTAGTTAAATCAGTGGCTGGCGCCTGGATCTTAGACGTGCCGAAATTAAGTGAGCGATCAGCATTGGGACCTACTCTGATCTTTTTGGGCATCCTGGCGTACACGTGGTTCAAAAGGACTGAGACGATGCGCACGTGGGGATGCGAGTAGTGGGCTGATAGACTGTGCAATACAGACAAGGCAGTCGGAGCCCAGGAACTCAGCTTGGCGTGTGTTGTGTAAGACGATCTCTACGTATTACTAGGTGAATTACTAACAATGGTATTTACATGTAACTATGTATTTACGTGTATTTATGTGACGGCTTCTTGGTACAATATATAGCCACATGACTCCTGATGACTGTCGGCAGATAACAACTATGTATGAGCAAACACGAGTCTGTAGCCACAGCCCGCGCAAAAGTTTAAGTTCACTGGAATGCACTTTGCATATTTAAAGAGATCTGATTGGTGGAGCCACATAAGACTATATGTAATGGTCAAGGCCTCTAAGCCGGTTACAGGGTTTCATACATACATACATAAATAACTGTCAATCCCACAGACCCACATACAGTCACAATGGCAATGCGTCCATGGATGCTATTTCAATGACGCAAACTGAGCTCTGATTGTTCCCAACCTGTCAAACATAAGTGCGTTACCATTGGCATAATATTGTAATGTTTCATAATTCGCGCAACTGAAAAGAAGAATCTGCAGCGTGTTATTTCCACCATATAGTTAGAGGATCATCAAGCAAGTATTCCAATAGATCCTACTAGAGGTCCTCTATCACTAAAACCGGGCCGCAATCCGCATTTGTATTGATATCATCAACATGGTTAGTTTTATGGGGAGTATCTCACACGCTTGACAACTGAAAATAGTACAATCTGGTGCACGATCAAAAATCCTGAAAACTGTCAGTTGCGGTATCATAGTAGGTGGTTGTTGCAGCAGGAATAATCCATTGCGACTGACAACCCTGCTAGTTATGCTATCTCCGAATGATAATCTTATTGCTATGTCAGATGACCGTATCATATTCTAAATACTCATTGCTAAATATCGAGTTTTTTTTCTCGAAGATCATGTAAATATCTTTTTTAGAGACCAAACTCTAAGGCGTAGTGACTGGCTCTGTATCCACATTTGGGGAAACAACTCACAGCGTCACTTTTACCAGCACTCTGCAGCAGCTCTGTATTTCAGATTACCAGGTGGGTTTATTTCAATTAGATGAATAAGGGTAGGCTCCTTTAGACATCGCAAAGTACAAGCGATGACTCTCTTAATAAACAAGTCGTGATGAGCCAAATCGGCCCCACAGCGCAACACGCGATCCAACTACTTGCACCTAACAAGAGAGGTCAATACAGCCAACATGTTGAAGGTGGAGTGTTATCAGTAGTAGACAAGTTATGAACGATGCATCGTTCTCGGTAACTTTTATTTGCAAGAAAAGTTCTATATAAACTACGAGTGGCGCACTTTTATAAATGCGAGTCTATATCCTCTTATCAGTAGAAGTACGATCAATCTAATACTCGTATCCACCTCGCAAAAAACTTTTATTGTTATAATCTAATGTTTAAGCAGTGGCTACGCCGTCAAAACTCTCGATTTCCTCCGCAGTCCAGTGACTACAGTCTTGGGCAGAAAACCCCGGGATACCAGGAATGCGAAGTTCTCCGTTCGGCTGTGCACATTGGAGGGTGAGATTATTAGAATGAGTATAAAATGTCTCTTGAAATGCCCGAGAACTACCGGTCATATTGTATATGTGATACAACAATGCAGATTCGATACAGGTTTGTAGCAAGGGATAAAGAACAGGGAATGACATAGTTCAATGCTCACAGAAGGTGCTTTAGTGTATAACTCCATAACACAGTAGGACTAGGTCGCCCTAGCCAACCGCACGTCGACTGCTGTAGGGAGCGTTAAGTGCTATATACAGAGAGAGACTCACATGTATCATCTGCGGATCAGGACAGTGCGATTTTTTTGCTCCATGTGCATGAAGAAACATATGTTCACCACACAAACACTAATCAACTTCGGACATGATTCGGACATACGAATATGTAGATACTATACACACGCACAAACTAATATCGGACATACTAAAGACATACATGTGATACACACGAACTGACTATCTTCTGAGAAAGCGCCACTAAATGCCATAGGAAAGCCGGAATGAAAAACCGAGTCCAAGTGAACCGAGCACAAAATCTTATTTACCTGCATGCGAGCCTAAACAATTCGGCGAAGGCTTCTTTCCGTTGCTCTGTATATCTACCCCGTAAACAGGGTAGGTAATGTTTCGGCGGGAACTGGATAAACGATCACAGACACGATACACATTAGCATCCAAGGTGTTGGTAGGTGATGCGTAGTACTGATCTCTGCTAAGCAATGGTACGCTATCATTGGAGGGGTTATTGCAGGGGTGGTGGCGCCAAGTTTCCCGTTAATGTACCAAAAACGATGCAAACTACTACTAAAGCCGACATATAGCTTCTCACACACTCGAGTCTTTAATATATGGTGTAAACACTATACTGCTGCTATGCTGAGCGATGACGCATCGCACTATAAATGGCCTAGAATACGTCGTAAAGTTGCCTTATTGAATTACTACTAGTCGAAAGGCACAACAGTCTCTTCACAGCTATATCGACCTCCTACTGGGTAACCACAAAAACCAATGCCCAATAAACTACCGGGTAACCACAAAACCAACGCCCAATAAACTATTGAGGAATCACAAAACCCAATGTCCACGGATGCTCCCTCTCTCTACAGTTCGTCAGCCACAGCCTTTCGGAAGGGTACACAACAATGAGACTAGGGCAGGCATAGCCCTCCCTCTGACTAGGCCATGGACTGGGGCAGAACGACACTCCTCCTACAATGCAACCTAGCACCTAATCTTTCTCTACACACAGCACAGACACAGATAGGGCAAAGCCGTGCTAACACCTGATGAGAAGGGTGCACAACATGAGACTACGGCAGGCATAACCCTCCCTCTGACTAGGCCATGGAGTGGGGCAGAACGACACTCCTCCTACAATACAACCTAACACCCAATCTTTCTCTACACACAACCCAGACACAGATAGAGCAAAGCCGTGCCACCACCCGATGCCACGTATGGCTCGTGCACTCGACGAACACACCTTAAATGTCGAGGGAATACTCAGCCGCCCCTCCTTTGCATCGTTGTAGAAGCTCAGCACAGCCGAGTATCGCGTGATCACTGTGTGGATCTTGCCATCGGGCAGACGAATGTTCACGGTGTAGTAGCGGTTGTCATCGTTGACGACTACGTGCACTTCCATTAGTTCTGAGCGCGGGGGGTTAAGGAGGAGAAGGATAATAGAGGTGTCGATTAGAGTGCAGCAAACCAACACTCGTAGCGTTACCCTGAATAATACGGCTCGGTGTATGTGTACTGGTCAACATAATCATGAACGACACAGATCCGTCAGCTCACTCCAGCTTTGCACTCTGGCATACGTCGTGGTCGCAAGCCCAAATCAATCTCTACAACTGCGTTACAAAACCTCATTCAACAAAGAGGGAAAGGAAAAATACGCATTCAAGACATTCACTACAGTGTAACGGCAAACAGGCCAACATACCCGGATTCTGCGATGCACAGTCGTCCAGTGGAGTTCCGTTGGATGAAGATTGAGCCAGACAACAACATGTGACAGACAAAGTGAACTGTTAGTTTGCTTTGTCTTCAGGTGTTCCGGAAGTGTTATGTTCATACTATCGGAAGTGGGTCAATGCTTAAACACCGAAATAGCCCACACACACTACTCATCTGGGCTGGTAGAGGGGGGTTTCGGGGTTTAGGGTTCTGTGATAAGTGATCAAATACACGTACCTGGCTGTGGTGCACATCTGGCACATTGGTCGCCTTCAAGAGACACCGTCGCAGCTCCTCTCGATTGATCAAGCCATCGCCATCGGCATCCAAGTCTATAAATTTGCCCTAGAAAGGTGGCAGAAGCAGACGATGTTCTAGAATTGCATAGGATGTTCGATCTGTAGGGAGCACGTGCGCCTCACAAGGAACACAACAGCGTCACCCAATTACATTCACAGTGTCCCTACGAGTGGGTTCGTGATAAGAGAGTCTGTGCACTATACAGGAGAATACGAACGCAATATTAGCACAGACACACGGGACCAAACCAGGATAACATATCGTATGCTAAGCCTCCAGGCCTGCGCGACCGAGAACAGCAAGCACTCACTCACAAGCAGGCGTTCAATGGTACATACACAACAGAGTGTACTAACGGACGAAGCCGGCTAGTAGGCCCTGAAGCATCTGGGTAACACACAACTGGAAGCACTTCAAATAGAGCCACCAAGCAATATCAGAACGTATAATTTTTTTTGGGTCTTTGTGTTGGACCGGTACTTTTGAAGCAACTCGGGAGCATCCAACTATGGGCACATCGTTTAGCAACACCAAACAACCAATGACAACTTATATAGCCTTGAGTAGCCATGCGAGTAGCCACGTTGGTCATCTGCTTAAGAACGCAACTAGGCGAGAAACCCCTGCAACGACGCAGAAGCACTTGAACGACATGCGTCAACCAACGCCAAAGTGCAGAGCCTGGAGTCGCCAGTTTAGCAACACAAAACAACCAATGACAACTTATATAGCCCTGAGTAGCCACGTGAGTAGCCACGTTGGTCATATGCTTAAGAACGCAACTAGGCAAGACACCCCTGCAACGACACAGAAGCACTTGAACGACACAGAAGCACTTGAACGACACAGAAGCACTTGAACGATACAGAAGCACTTGAACGACACAGAAGCATTTGAACGACACAGAAGCACTTGAACGACACAAAAGCACTTGAACGACATGCGTCAACCAACGCCAAGTGCAGAGCCTCGAGTCGCCATGCTGACAAGACCGGGTAGCACGCCACAACCATCAACTGACAAACACCATACGAGATCAACCTCACGTTACTCGCAGTTAATAGCTACACCCCATGGCATGTATCTGAGGCTAAGCAGATCACCACAACCATCTACTGACACACACTATATGAGATCAACCTCACATTTCACACAGCTAACAGCTACACCCCATGGCATGTATTTATGGCTAAGCAGATCACCACAACCATCTACTGACACACACTATATGAGATCAACCTCACATTTCACACAGCTAACAGCTACACCCCATGACAGGTACCTATGGCTAAGCAGATCGCCGACTTGATAGGACAGCAGTGTAGACTGGAAGCGTAGAATACCAACAAACACCACAGAACAGGGAGAATGCACCATACACGTCCTGACTAACTCCGCATTCAGCTTAGGTGTGTATTCCGTCATGCCAACCAAATGAAGTTCTGTCGTCATCTGGAGTCATATCATTCCCAGGCGGATGCCTTGCACTACACACACTACTACTAGCCTGCCTATCAAAATCAGCTGTCAAAAATGCTTCGGACCTATGCTATCGATTACGTCTATTTCGCCTCGGCGCACTGCGTTATACCGTATATGCAATACTATACTCGTGGCAATACGTTTAAAACATCTAGTGAATGTTGGGTACCGTGCCTGTAGCTCTATAATTCAGTTGAGCAAACACCTACCAGGAAGGGGAAGTTGCTCAGAACGTGCACAAATTCTGATTGCGACAGCACGCCGTCGTTATTGATATCGAATGTCGCAAATATCACCGAACACAGGCGGTCAATATCCCGCAGCAACACCTGTAATGGTTTAAACACAATCAACAGAGTTCTCAATGTTCGCGACAATTAAGCAGGCGCCAATGAAGACCAGTTGCGAAACCTTTGAATCCGGCGAACCAGAAGCAGAGTAGCCCATGTCACACCTAGTGCATATCATATAACGCCTAGAACGATTGCGTAGATACGCACAATAGGCACAGGCAATCAGCTACTCATCGTGCCATAGGTGTGCGGCATGAATACGGGGGAGGGCTTCAGCGCATCACAACGGCTACGCGTGAGACATTTGAAAAATAGCAGGATGTGCAGCAGCAATAGCGGGATGTGCAGCAGCCATAGCGGGATGTGCAGCAGCCAACAAAACAAATCACTCTAATTAGGAGTAGACGGTATAAATCTGACGGACGACTAGTACTCCTACTTTGACAATGAGCTCAGCAGCCAATGTCCAGGGCTATTCAAATAGTGACCGGAACGACTGACATGACACAATGGGACCGGCTGTGGCTTAGACAGATATGTGCGACACTGCAATAGTCACGCGTATACTGTACAGTGCACAGATTACCTCCGGACAGAGGGACAGCCAATACATCTGCGAAAAATAAGAACTCGAAACAGTACGAGGTAGTATCCCCGAAGTACTCGGCGACACCGGTTGAATGGGAGTTGCTACTCAGCTACTCAGGTATTCATATATATATATATATATATATATATATATATATATATATATATATATATATATATATATATATACATACATATATATATATATATATATATATATATATATATATATATATATATATATATATATATATATGTGTGTGTGTGTGTGTTTATATACACCGTCATGGTATCTAAATCCGCAAAGAGATGTACTGTTATCAGTACACTTGGTTGACCATAAGGCAGGACTGCAGTTGTAAACATACCCGTTGCTCAAGCCCACTCCGCATCACTGGCTCGTTCATTTTCTCATCTGAGATTTGTAATATGGATTGCGTTAAGCGCTTTCTATACATAAGAAAGCGCTGCAGGGTTGATGACACATATCGATGACGATTGGATTGTATGTATTGACATTCACGGAGTTTAGAATTAATACGGACGGTTGAGTAAAACACTTTCACCTCAGCAAATACTACACAGACAAATATAAACGTGCCATATACCAATGGTGCTTACACTACTGACCCGAACAGATAATACAAATGCACTCACACACTTTGCTTGGCACTGAAATGCACATATACACAGCACTCCGAGGCTTAGAAACATAGACAGTTGCAGTGCCAGAGGTAGCGGTACTAGAATAAGCCAGCAGCTCACACTTCGCTTGGAACAACGACGCACATATATTCTTCACACACAGGCTTAGAAACATAGACAGTTGCAGTACCAGAGGTAGCGGTACCAGAATAAGCCAGCAGCTCACGT
>NW_014040319.1:14374-17078 GCF_001186125.1 Sphaeroforma arctica JP610 | reverse complement strand
TTCTTCACTCACAGGCTTAGAAACATAGACAGTTGCAGTACCAGAGGTAGCGGTACCAGACTACGCGAACACCGATACAAACGAAGTGCGCATTCGCACACCTATAGTGCAGATAAGCGCAAGAGGTCTACTTACTGGGTGGCATTCCCGTCGAGAGTTTGGGCCCTAGTTCTGAGGCGATGGACTGTTTGTTGAGCTCGTCCCAGGACATTCGTGGCTCCAAGGCTATGGCCAGCAGTGAATATAAATTCTCAATGCGTGGACAGTGCGGTCGTTTGGTCTGCGCAGAGAAGAGAGCAGTTGCACACGGCGCATAAGCACTAGGGAGTATACGAGTGCGAAATATAGGGTTATGGGGGTATAGGGTTATGGGGGTATAGGGTTATGGGGTTATGGGGGTATAGGGCTATGGGGTTATAGGGATATAGGGATATACGATTGTAGGGGTTATAGGGGCTTTGGGGGTTCAGAAAGAACGGAGGATACGCGTGTGGCTTATAGGGGTTATATAAAACGTTGGACGGAAAGTAGTGTGTAATAGAAGTGGCTGCCTGAAGCGGGATGCCTCACAACGCGGTTGTGTCCAGTGTGCATGCCGGGCAGTGGGTACGACCAGTGCCAATGGTATTGAACATTTGATGGCCCCTACCCATGCGACAAGGCTACGTGTATACTGTAGGGTGTAATAACGAAGGTGGAGATAAGCAAAGCCTCCACCACCGGTGCATGACATGGGCACAGTCGTAGACCTACCTGTAGACGGGTGATGGGCTCTAGTACTCCGGCCAAGGCAGCTAACTGCTGTCGACTTATCCTTCTATCTCCTGAGAGAACAGAATGGTATGTAGGTTACTTGGCAGAAGAAACAGGACAAACTTGGTATATTTACACTCTCATCGGTATAAACTGGTACGCGCTGTATGCATGTGTCACGCAATCTAATGAGATGCCTAAAACGACACAAAGCTATGCGAGCGGAACTAATCGTGACAGCAACACTATGCAAAGTCAGACATAATAGGTGGGCGACGTAGCAACCATGTCTTGAAAAACACACTAACCGAATCAAAGTGAAGCTACAGATGTGGTAACAGTAGGCGTTATTATGGAAGTCAAACATGTACGATCGACCGGCGCGTTTCTATGACCTATTCTTTACAAAGTGATGCTACAGATGTGGTAGCAGTAGGCGTTATTATGAAAGTCAAACATTTACGATCGACCGGCACGTATCTATGACCTATTCTTAACAAAGTGATGCTACAGATGTGGTAGCAGTGGCGATATTATGAAAGTCAAACATGTACGATCGACCGGCGCGTATCTATGACCTATTCTTAACAAAGTTGTGCTACAGATGTGGTAACAGTAGTCACTATAAACCAGTCATGAAAAGAGGCAGAGAAACAAACAAGGCGAATCTGTAAGCACTCATCACTTCACTCAGTACCGTCGCACCTGCTGGTTGCTGATCGCATTTCTCGTAGTCTTTGAGGAGGAGCGGGAAGTATGGTATGTAGAAGTCGCTCTCTCGCAGCTATTGACGAAAAAGGATAAGGTCAGTGAGTGGTTAACTGGTTAGGCTTACAAGCAATACAAATGTTCGAATAGACAGTGCGGAACGGTATGTACCGATCCAGTACTACGTTTAGAGGGGTATCTTAGATTAGTACATGAATATACTGAAACAGCATGTACCGATCCAGTACTACGTCTAGAGGGGCATCTTAGGTTAGTATATAAATATACTGAAACAGGATGTACCGATCCGGTACTACCTGTGCAGGGTATCTTAGAGTAATATATAGGTATACTTATCCTCACATTCAACTTCCCCCACTTAAGTCCCGGTCTAATCTAGCACACGGGGGTATTGGTGATAAATACCAAGGCTAACAGTCAACATAGCAAACAAACAGTGCAAATAAATGAATATAATCACTGTGTGGAACGAACAGGAGCTGTCCAGCGAAGGCGATTGGTAATAGAAGAGGTGAGCAGTGCATGTAGTTTATGCTAGGCATAATGGCATGACAATTGCACAGAGAGCGTACAGCAGTCATGGAATATATATATGTACGTATAAAAGGTATTTATAGAATATATATACATATAAAAGATTAATTAGCGCTAGAGGTTTCATGGTATATATATACGTATAAAAAGCATTCATAGAATACATATACGTATAAAAGGCATTCATAGAATACATATACGTATAAAAGGCATTCAAAGAATATATATATACGTATAAAAGGCATTCATGGAATATATATACGTATAAAATTAATATATATATACGTATGAAAGACATTCATAGAATTTCTATACGTATAAAAGATTAAGTAGCGTTAGAGTCAAAAGGATTCGTACTACTTTTGGACGCATGCGTCAGTAATGGTAGTAGACAAAACAGACGGTAATTCGGTAGTCAGTGTCTGGAGCCAAAGCATGTTGTATTGGGACGAGTAAAACCGTTAGCACATATAGTCAACGACTTTAAAACGAGTTCAGATTATAAATGAGATGGGGAAGTGATCTCAATACCAATACACGAACATATCTAGAATGATACGGGAACATTGTTCAAAGGATATGACTTGTCAACAAACCAGCGCAGCAAACGGAACACATATGTCTAAACACACACAAACACACGCACACACACACACACACACGCACACACACACACACACACACACAC
>NW_014040319.1:10153-11321 GCF_001186125.1 Sphaeroforma arctica JP610 | reverse complement strand
ACAATAGAACATATATGTAGTGCGGGATACACGGAAGATAGAGGTATGTGTTGGTGCGGACACACTTCCAGCCCAGTTTTAGATGCGAACAAAGCGGGACGTCTATTCAGGGTGTAGGGTTTAAGGGAATACGATCGATAGTGTATTATAGGGGTTAGGCTTGCGACGCGATTGGACAAGAAGTACTTTCAGGATGTAGGGTACAGAATTTTGGGCTGGGTGCGAGCGAATAAGGAGTGTTGCTATGCTCGGAAGCACGTAATAATACAGATCAGCGTATGAGTAAGGTAGTATACAGCACACACACAGTAGACACATATACATAAACCGCCCACAACAAACACCTACACAGACATCAATACTCAAAGCCGTTTCACCGTCGCTTAATACTTGTAAATAGCATACCGCTGCAATTTTCTGTACCACCCTTCCAGCCGTCTGTAGGGCAGCCATAAAAGCACACGCGCGGATCTCTTTGAAACCACATACCTACCCACTCTCCGGCCGCCGTGTGAGGCTAACAGTTCGTATAACCTGACCTCATCAAGAACGTACCCCATTACGAGTAACATAGTACGCCTGCGAACCACAATCACGTGCAAGGTATCACAAACACTTCGATACGTTTAGCACTGACATCTACGAACACCACTGGCATCGATATGAGCAGCCCTGGCGTGATATGGACCTGTACATCTTCAACAACCACCTCTATACGTATAGCCCTGGCGTGATATGGACCTGTACATCGTCAACAAACACCACTATGCGTATAGCCTTGGCGTGATATGTACCTGTACACCTTCAACAAACACCTCTATATGTGTAGCCCTGGCGTGATACGTACCTGTACATCTTCAGGAAGGACATGGTCCCAAAGTCGTAGAAGACCTCGTAGCAGATCTTGTCCATCAGAGACTCCGGGCTAATGTACAGGTCATAGCAGACGAAAAAGTCGTACACTAAGCCGCGGTGGTGCGATACCTGGGAGGTACCAAGCACAGAGAGTGTGAGTGTGCGTGCAAATGAGTGTAGTAGACATGTGTATGTACAGATCATAGCACAGAAGAGTTGTACACTAAGCCGCGGTGGTGCGACACCTGGGACGTACCAAGCACAGACAGTGTGAGTGTGCGTGCAAATGAGCGTATAGACAGGTGTATGTACA
>NW_014040319.1:1873-5148 GCF_001186125.1 Sphaeroforma arctica JP610 | reverse complement strand
AGAAGAGTTGTACACTAAGCCGCGGTGGTGCGACACCTGGGACGTACCAAGCACAGACAGTGTGAGTGTGCGTGCAAATGAGCGTATAGACAGGTGTATGTACAGGTCATAGCACAGAAGAGTTAGTACACTAAGCCGCGGTGGTGCGACACCTGGGACGATACCAAGCACAGACAGTGTGAGTGTGCGTGCAAATGAGCGTATAGACGTGTGTATGTACATGTCATAGCACAGAAGAAGTTGTGCACTAAGCGCCAGTGGTGTGATGCCTGAGAGATATTAAGCACAGACAGAGTGAGTGTGGGTGCAGGCGAGTACTATGCCGTGCGATATATGGACATGTGAAGTACAAGCAGAGTGAGTGTGTGTACAAGTGAGTGTCTAGATGTGCTTCTCGACAGATCAAGGCTCACGAGAACACGAAGGATTCGTACATCAAACGTTTGATGTGTGTCTGGAATTGCCTCGAGATGAATGCGTATGTATGCTATGTGGCGAAGATACGTGCGAAATCGAGTGGGTAGGTCTGTGTGTGAGTGTGGACAGGTGTGTCTGTGACTGTGGTGGCTGGGGGTATCCAAATAGCGTGTACGTATACACAGATGCACACGTACATGGCTTTGACAGTGGTGGTGAGTATCTGATGCCTATAAGCGTTCGGTGACGAGTTCGTACTTGTGGTTGGGGCTGACGGAGTGGTTGTGCGTGATATAGTTTTAAGTACATGTTGAATGTGGGTGCTGCCGCGTGAGGACTATTGTGTGAATACTGGTGGTAGTATACGCGTGTGTATATGAGTGTTGAGTTGGGACGCATATGCGCGGACATACATCAAAGTGTCTATGTCTGAGGTATATAAGAGATACGCCTACAGTACAACTGAGAAAAACACGTGCGCCGCAACGGGTATAATCATCGAGGTTCATTCTGAACGCCATAAATGCATGTTTATATACTCACGGCAAGCGTACGGAGACGTGTAGCCTCGCAAATGTAAACAGTTTTATTACTTGAATTGCTTATAAACCTTAGTGCGTATTGACACACCTGTGCGATCACAAAGATACAATCGGGACGCAGCATGAATGTTCAAATGGTGCGCAAATCCACGACAGATCGGCCTTGCCTTATCCTACCAACGTTTATACGAAAGAATCCACTCACATATTCTATCGGCTTTAGATATGAAAAGTTGATACAACCGCACAATAGGCATATGCACAAGTGCTATGCTCTTGAGCACATTGAGACCGTTCTTGTGCGTAAACGTGCCAGGCAAAGCACATACATAGTTCGCACCTGTGCATGGACTTTGGAATACTTCCTTCACGGGACACGCATAGATTACACCCCAGGATACGCCACCAACACTCGAGAACCCAAATACACCCCACTATACACCGACGAGTTACACATAGCACGTGGCATCACCTACCGCAATATGTACGACAAGGACACTATCAGGCCAAGTGGACCACAAATGAACTACCAACGCACAGTTGTAGCTCACGAGCAACACTTCACGTGAGCTACAAACAAGCTGTCGACAGAAACACAGACACAGACACACACACACACTCACACACACACACACACACACACACACACACACACATACATACACACACACACCTCCCCCTCCCAGTGCAGCATGGCCTGAAATCGCAGCAGCACCTCCTCAATGCATCCGTTGATAGTTATCTCCGCACTAAGGTCCTCCTGACTGCCCTTCCCACTCACACGCGACTCCGGGTCTACTTCCGAATTTAGGCCCAATTCCGAGCCCGAGTTTGCCCTACCATTTCCCCCCTCAGTACCTAATTCTGAGTTCTGATCTTCACTACTATCGCCCTTGCCAATTGTACTGAGAGATGGTAGGTGTGGACGCCTGCGGGTTACATCACACATCTCCGTGATGAACTTCGTTCGCAACGAAGCAGCCTGTCTGGTCGACATAAACGCGTCCGATTCTATCGACGGCAGAAACTCGTCTCCACTGGCACTATCCGCCCCAGGTGAAGCTCTTCCCGTACTATCTGCAGGTTGAATCTCGCGCATATGAGGGTTGCTTGCGAGTTCAGTAGTGCGCTTGCGGGTGGTGAATGGACTGAAGGGGACGGCGGAGTGGTAGGCTGTGGTACGAGTGCTACATGCATGCGCCTCCTTCGGGCGTTTACAGTCACCGCAGCTGCCTGGCTGATCCACATCGTCGACGAAGTAGAGACACAGCGATGTCTTTCTGGGCTGGTCCTCCGACATGGTGCTTAACCGTGGGAGTGCAGGTGCTTATGAAATGTATGTTATAACATTAGATATCAATCGTATTGATCGTGAAACATAAATACCAGCAGACCTAAAAAGCAACGCATAAAAATATTACATATAGTATTACATATGTGGTAGCTTTTGTGGTATGTCTGAGGTCTCTTGGTGGTAGTTTTGTTTATCGAAAAAAGTGATGACTCGAATTTGAATATGCGACGAGAATTTGGGCCGAGTTTAATATTCGACGACTCAGGATCCATACTAAATGAAAGGGAAAAATCAGTTACATACGGCAGAAACCATTCAAATGTTTCAAATATATTAAATTTCAGAATAATGGTGACCGATATATTACCCCCTTTTCCACACTGATAATTCCACATGTCGTTATACTATCTTTATCCCCAGTCAACAGACCTTTAGAAGACACCCAGTGTATGATATTTAGTATTGTTAAATTTCAAGGTGGTAATATAGAGCATACGTTGACGTGAGCGGTGAGGTGTAACTTGTCATCAAATACACAGACCATTCACCCGTGTTGGCGTCGTAATGACTGTTTTGCTGCATCTTTACAACATCGTATGTGATCTATAGTCACTGTGTGGTAGAGAAATAACTATAGCTGACCGACAACTCAGTAACATCTCCACAACCACGAACACTTTGCATTGCTGAGGTTATTCGGATTCGGTTCAAAGCAGTTGTGGAGAAAGCGACTTATACAGATCAGCCGAGATGCCGAAGCAGCAGTTGATCGACGATGGAGCGCCCAAAAAGATGTACGTACCTATAATATTATGGAAATCATCCACGGAACGTATTCGCTATAGATTGTTATGTACATATACATACAAATATTAAATTGTTATATCATACTGTTGTATTGTATTGATATATATATATATATATATATTAGTAAATATAATACACACACACACACACACATATATATATATATATATATATGTATATATATACATATACATATATTCATATATATATTATAT
>NW_014040319.1:0-879 GCF_001186125.1 Sphaeroforma arctica JP610 | reverse complement strand
TGCTCCTGTACGCTTATCATATCTCGTTTGTATTTAATTTTTTTCGTTCTTAACTGCACAAACATATCTACTTATCGCTGTCTCATGGAACGTGCAACTCTCACTAGGCACCAGTCTTCAGGCAGTCCCTCTTGTCTTCATTATGCACCTCTATGTTATCGCTATACTCTCTGTGTTTCTCCCATCCGTCCGTAACTTTCTGAATTTACCACATTCAAACTTAATCTCACACAATTTCGCGATTTCTCTTATAAAATTATACCCCACTATATAAGGAGCTACTCCTATTATTACAACCCGCTCACATACGACCATAAAAGTACACTCATACGACCACAAAACTACGCTCGTACTACTACATCCTACGTTCATACTACCACAACCCACGCCAACACAGCCACAAACCTCGGACATACGACCAGAGCCCACGCTCAAACGACCACATCCTCACTTTCACACGACCATATCCCACGCTCATACGACAACAACCTACGCTTAAATGGCCACAATCTACACGCATACGATCACAACTCACGCTCATCCGACCACATCTTTCCTTTCGTACGACCATATCCTACGTTCATACGACCACAACCCACGTACGACCATAACCTACGCTCAGATGACCACAACATACGCTCATACGACCACATCCCACGTTCATACGACCAAAACCTACGCACAAATGACCACAATCCACGCTCATACGACCAAAACCTACGGTCAAATGACCACAACCTACGCTCATACTACCACAACCTACGCTCATATGACCACAACCCACGTTCATACGACCACAACCGCTCATACGACCAAAACCCACGTCCATACGACTAAAACCTACGGTCAAATGGCCAAACCTCACGCACAAATGATCAC
>NW_014040320.1:102060-105144 GCF_001186125.1 Sphaeroforma arctica JP610 | reverse complement strand
ATATTTATTTATATATATATCTATATATATGTATGTATATATATGATTTATATAGATAGATTGGGAAAACTCAACCATGTCAGTGGGATACAGTACCTAATAACTTTTTTGAGCTATTTTTAAATACTATTTTTAGATTCAGAGTTTATTTCCAGGGCTCCCCTATCAATGTCTCATGGCCCCCATTCACCAATTCCACACACACTCACAGGAACCATCTTCGCCTATGGCCAGACATCCTCGGGTATGTGTACAATCCTGCCCGCCTCTGGCTGCGCATGTGATCGTCCGCGTATTTTGTTTGCTGCTGTCTTGGAAATGTACCGAACTATTGCACTGGTCAAATGATGCCCAGCCCATACGCTCACTTGCACGGAAAGATGAGACCTGTAATGTATACAGCGCAGTCGGCTTATTAATTATACAAACTCTGTGAAATAGTGAGATTGTGTTTTTTCACCTCACGTAATCATTGCGAATGATGAGGTTTTTAAACCCCGAAACCCCTAAAACCCTAAAACTCATCGCGAACCTTGACATTTTATTGCAAATAGGTAAAACGCACACTATGCGTGGAGATGACATGAGCGAAGGTATCATTCAGATGTCTGTGGGCCGCATCTTTGAACACATCAGCAAGGTGGGTACCTTGAAAGAAATGTATTTTGTTTTTAAACGTGTAACTTTTATATTTATATGGGTATATATATATATATTCATGTATGTATGTATATATATATATATATATATATATATATATATATATATATTCAAGTCTGTGTATTTGTGTGTGTGAATGTGCATATATAAACACACACACACACATATATATATATATATATATATATATATTGTGGAAGTGTGGTTTCTTTCAAGTATATATAAGTATCCGTGTTCACTTACACAATTACATCTGTCCTGATCCTGCTTCTGTGTCACCACCCCAGATTGAGGACCGGGCATTCACTATCCGAGTGTCCTACTTGGAGATATATAATGAGAACATCACTGACTTGCTAGATCCAAGCAAGACGGATTTACGCGTTCGAGAAAACGTATGGCCATATACACTGGGGTCTTGCTCGATCTCAATCCCTCTAAAACCCTAAAACCCTGAAACCCTAGACTCCTCGTGTTTGTTCGTTTGTGAGGGAGTGCTGTGCTCGATCCTCATATCATTAATACCTGTATTTTAAATGGGATGTGTTGGTGTCTTGTATATATATTAGTTGTTTCAAATTGAACGAGTTGGTGGCTTGTATATATATCAGTCGTTTCAATTTGGATGTGCTGGTGTCTTGTATATATATTAGTCGTTTTAAATTGGTCTTGTATATATTTTCGTCCACACAGACCAGACGTTCATAGCCATGGCATTGAGTGTAGAGGCATTGCACAATATGAGCATATATACCATGAATACAGCAGGCCACTAGGTAGTGTTTTGTTATTGGATAGGTACACAGACCAATCACCGACACGCGTGCTTGTCTATATGCATATCAGACACATACAAACTGCGCAGATGTTTAGTTGAAGACAAGACACATTTGAAACACACATGTGCACCAAGCTATATATCCATAAACTGACAGATATGCTCTCCTGCAGTCACAGGAACACGTACACACACATGTCAACGTCATCGATATACCATTACCAGGCATACATCCACACACTACACGTGTAGTTTAGTATGCTGATCTTATACATCCACACACTACACGTGTAGTTTAGTATGCTAGTCATACTCTAAAGTCAGGTACCCGCTCAAGTACACAAAGGGATGTCAGAGTCACACACTCGCGCGAACAAACACGTGATGGATCAGTTACACACGCACGCAGATGCACTAAGTGACGAAAGGTACACCAATGCCACACGGACATACAGGTCGCAGAAGTGTGCATTGTGCTGCAAGCACATGCCGATATGCATCACACCAGCACACACGCACACTCACACATACACACATACACACACAAGTTTGTCTACAAGACCCTTGATACTTGGAAACGCCTTTATCCATTGTTATATGCAGACCTAAAACCCTGGCACGTTAAACATCTAAATCGCACAGTCATATATTCAGGTTAATCCTTAGTTGCAAACCCTAAAACCCTAAACGCTAGTACCCTGGAACCCTAAAACTCAAACACCGATACAGAGCGGAGAGATCTTTGTTGAAGACCTGGGTGAAGAGACGGTGGATACGGCCGAGAAAATCCTGGAAGTGATGGAAAGGGGCGAGAGTACGTATTCTTTGTAGCCATTGATTGGGTGTGCATACGTGTGTATCTATAGATAACCTTGGGCTTGTTTATGTCAAATGTACGTCGCAGTTAAATCTGTATATAATAATATATAAGTATTCAATATACACACCCACTTATATATATATATATATATACACTCACACACACACACAAATATATATATAAATATATATAATTTGTTTCATACAGCTAACCGACACACGGGGGAGACGAATATGAATGAGCGCAGCAGTCGGTCCCACACTATCTTCCGAATGATCATTGAGTCGGAGCCTACACACTGCGATGGGAACGACAACAGTACACACAAGCACGTTGAAGGAGACGACGAGCATCCCGCACACATTAAGGCCAAAATGGTGTCTGTATTGGTATGTGTATGGAGCCATGAATAGAGATGTAAGTCATTCACTATAGACACAAAGTATACCCTCACCAAATGTACTATTACACTATACTGAAGATAACAGTGCTTTGAACCATGATCAAAAAGTCGGATACGGTTATGTGAGCTCATATACGCTCTGTCTGTTCTCTGGCCATCTGCGTTGTCATGCCAACCATTTGCGTGATTTTGCCACAGACATTGGTCGATCTCGCGGGATCAGAACGTATAAGTCAGACCAAAGCGGAAGGCACACGGCTCAAGGAAGGTGCACACATAAACAAAAGTCTCCTCGCACTTGGATCAGTCATATCTAAACTTAGCAGCGATCCCGACGGGTAGGTAAACACACACACATATATATATATATATATATATATATTTATATATATATATACGTATATATATATATATTATTATATA
>NW_014040320.1:99373-100793 GCF_001186125.1 Sphaeroforma arctica JP610 | reverse complement strand
GGTGCGTGTTTATATGTATATATATATATATATATATAAGGCTGTCTATATACATGAATGTTTTGGATATACTCTAATACCACAAATTTGTCACCGGGAACACCAAGTCATTCAATCGTAAATTTGACAAGAGTGATATCTGAGCATTGCGCTCTCTGAGCTCAGCTGTCGCTGTCCATGGACTGAACTCTGCAATCAATATCCTTGTACCTTTATGCCCCAGTCATAGTGTCACAATACCCTACGTACCTTACCATAAACCATATCTATCATTCCAATATCCTGATACAACACCTTGTGAGCCATCCCACACCCAGTGTAGAATAACCTATGCACGATACTAAAAACCATACCAGTGTACAAGAACCTATGCACAATACTTTTAATCATATCTATCATACCATAAACCATATATATCATACCATAAACCATATTTATCATACCATATACCATATTTTTCATAGCATTATCCATATACAACACCTTGTGAGCCATACCACACCCAGTGTACAATAACCTATGCACGATACTAAAATCCATATCTATCATACGATAAACCATATATATCATACCGTTATCCATATATATCATACCATATACCATATCTATCATACCATATACCATATCTATCATACCATAAACTATATCTAGCATACCATATACCATATCTCTCATACCAATATCCTTATACAACACCTTGTGAGCCATACCACACCCTGGGTGCATAAACTATGCACCATATCGTATACAACAAAACATGTATCATAACTTTAGGTATAGTATGAAATTTCTCCCCTCGTCCACTATACTATTATAATCCATATACAATCCCTTATGTGCCATACCATACACTATATACAATAACCCGTGTACCATAGTTTAAATAACAACCTATGTCCCATAACTTACGTACTTGTCCTTTGTAATTGTATATTATACCCTGTGTAGTAGTATACTGTACCCTATGTATGATCTATACAACGTCCTATTTACTATAACGTATATTGTTATATTTTGTCTTTTCTCTCTTTATCCACCATTATATAGTCCACATGCAATACATTTTGTACCATACCATATACTATGTACAATAACCTATGTACTGTAACTTCTACAACAACATACGTGCCATTGCTTATATGACAAACTGTGTACAAGAACGTTAATCGTTATACTTCGCATTCTCTCTCCTTAACCACCTTAACGTATGCCATACACAATACCTTATACACGCCGTCGCCTATACTGTTATAATCAAAATAACTCGCCTTACCCACTAGGCATATACCACCGCTTATACTGTTATGATTAAAATAACTCATCCTGCCCACCAGGCGTATACCACCGCCTATACTTTTATGATTAAAATAACTCATCCTACCCACCAGGCATATACCACCGCCTATACTGTTATGATAAG
>NW_014040320.1:91503-94872 GCF_001186125.1 Sphaeroforma arctica JP610 | reverse complement strand
TAAAAATATTTTCATTCATTACCTAACATATAGTATATTATAAGGGTCAATGCTCGGTGAAAGAAACGTCCCCTAACGTTCTCTAGCGTTACCCCAATCTAACCCACTTCCGCATACATTAATTCTTATGATGTCACTAAAAATGAATGTGCACGGCACATCCGTATGTGGTCACTAGTGTATATGTTATCACAACCTACTGAGCTTGTAGTTATAAACTGACACATTCGGCACGCCCCTGTCCCTTATAATCCTTATAATCTCTACAGAGAATCGCTGCTGGCATGTCTGGTGCTTCTGATCTAGAGGTAAGTCTTTGTCTTAGCATATAGTCTTGACTGTATACACTATAGTGCTACTATTCTGCTGTACTGCTTTGAACAGAAGGTGCATTCACTCTTACTATTCCTTATATACACTAGCGTTAATGTTCTTGTCTATTGTTTATATACACTCCATCGCTAATGTTCTTGTCTCCTGCCTTTAAATCCTGGTACACTTCTGCATTGCCTCTCACCATCTCAACAGAATCAGAACAGAGAGACCGAACTTCTCTTCTGGCGGACGCAGTGCGACGATCTACGCGCAGAGCTCAAAACAACAGCACAACAGTCGAACAGCCGGGTGAAACACTTACACGCCACCATCACCTCATTACAAGAGAGAGAGGTCCAGACAGCCCAGGTGTGGACAAATATACAGCAACAGATGACGCACGACTCCGCCGTTGCCATGGCAACGGGGCACGGGCGTCTGCTGAAGGGGCTGTTCGACCTGCGCAACCACTACGCGCGGCCTGCAGGACTGCTGTTGACCAAGGTGGAGACTCTTACTGGTTATTTGTCCACTATGGAGCAGGAGCGGGACTTAGCGGCCCAGAGAGAGGCGCAGATGGAGTATGAACGGGACACCGAGGTCAGGCGGGTGACCAATCTCGAGGACATGATCACACACCACGATAACGCTGTGCATGCGCTGGGAACCGCGCGTGACACGCTGAGTACCGAACTGTCGCAGGCTAGAGAAGCCGAGGCCACATGTGCGCGCGAGAGAGACCACGAGCGTATTCGCAGCGACGCCATGGAACAGACGCTGAGCGATCGCGAGCAGGACGTGGCGGTGTTGGTAGGTAGACACGAGGAGTTACAACACGAATTGGACACAGCTCAGCGCAAACTGGCGGAGGAGAAGGAGGGTGCACACACCAGTGAGCGGCAGCTGGCTACACTGGAGGCGTTGCTAGGCAACAGTGAGCAGCTGGCGTGTGACACACAGGCGAAGTGTGACACGCTGCAGAAGGCTCTGGCTGCGTGCGAGACGCGGGCGCACCAGAGTGAGTGTGAACGGGACAGGGCAGAGGACCGCGTGGACGCGCTGGAAAAACAGGTGCAGGGCTGTGAGGATACGCTGGCGCTGGCCAAGACGCGGGAAACGGCGCTTGTGAAAGAGTTAGAGCGCGCGCGAGAGCGTGTGGAGGAGGGGCGTACAGCGCTGACGGAGAAGGCGCAGGAGCTGTGTAGTATGGAGACGAAGCACGCGCTGTGTGGCGCGAGACTGGCGGAGTGTGTGGCTAAGGTTGAGGGGGTGCAAACGGAGCTACAGGTGAAGTGTGCGGAGGTGGCTGAGAGTGAGGACAGGGGGGATGTGCTACGAGAAAAGGTGAGTGCGTTGGAGGAGATAGTGGACAGTAAAGCGCAGGGCATGAGCGATCTGGAAGCGCAGCTGAGAGAGGCGGAGGAGGCCGTGGCAGTGCTGCAGGGGACGAATGAGCAGCTAGAGAGTACGAATGAACAACTAAAGAGTGCGAATGAGCAGCTAGAGGGTACGAATGAGCAGCTAGAGAGTACGAATGAGCAGCTAAAGAGTACGAATGAGCAGCTAGAGGGTACGAATGAGCAGCTAGAGAGTACGAATGAGCAGCTAAAGAGTACGACTGCGCAGCTAGAGAGTACGAATGAGCAGTTAAAGAGTACGAATGAGAAGCTAGAGGGTACGAGTGAGGAGCTAAAGAGTACGAATGAGCAGCTAGAGGGTACGAATGAGCAGCTAGAGAGTACGAATGAACAGCTAGAGAGTGCGAATGAGCAGCTAACGAGTACGAATGAGAAGCTAGAGGGTACGAATGAGGAGCTAGAGAGTACGAATGAGCAGCTGAAGAGTACGAATGGGCAGCTAGAGGGTACGAATGAGCAGCTAGAGAGTACGAATGAGCAGCTAGAGGGTACGAATGAGCAGCTGAAGAATAAGAATGAGCAGCTAGAGAGTACGAATGAGCAGCTAGAGAATACGAATGAGCAGCTAGAGAGTACGAATGTGGAGCTAAAGAGTACGAATGAGAAGCTAGAGAATAAGCACGCGGAGCTGCAGAGTAGCTATGATCAATCGCGGAGTAGCGAGGAGCAACTGCAGAGTAGCTACGAAAAGCTGCAGAATGCGTACGAACACATCCAAACGCTACATGAGCAGACAGACAGCGAACTCGCCACTGCACGGGACGAGATGGTGACACTCACTGGTGTGCTGGACGGCCTGCGTGCGGGTGCGTCAGAGGCTACCAAGGACTACGCCAGGGCCCAAGAGACCATAGCCACGCACGCAGCTACTATTGCCGAACTAACCGACCGAGAGAACGGGTTGGTCTCTGAGCTGGCAGACGCCCAGGCGAAGGAGGTGGAGCACACCGCCACCATCAACACACTGGAAGGCCTGAGCGAGAGGGTCAGTGGACAGCTGGCAGAGGCGCGGGAGAGTGTGCGTGCGCACGTGTGCACTATTGAGAGGTTGGAAGCACAGGAGAGGGGACTGAGCGATGAGCTGGCACGTGCGAAAGACGCGGCTACCACATACGGGGAGGCTATGGAGAGGCTAGCACAACAGGAAGGGGCTATAGTGCAGCAGGTGGCAGACGCAATGGACAATATAGCTACACATGTGAATGCGATTGAGATGTTGGAGGAGCATGAAAGGGGTCTGTGCACACAGCTGGCAGAGGCACATGCCACAGTATCTGCGCAGGTAAGTGCTATAGAGATACTGCGAGACGAGGGGAAGGGGTTAAGCACACAGCTGGCAGAGACGCAGGAGACTATGGAGACGCATAACGATACCATTAACACACACCTGCACACTATTTCGTCACTGGAGAGAAGTGGAAAAGATCTGAAAACACAGCTGACAGAGGCGCAGGCGACCATAGTCACACAAACGGACACTATTTCGTCACATGTGGACACTATTTCGTCAAATATGGACACTATTTCATCACTAGAGAGAAGTGGGGAAGATCTCAAAAAACAGCTGACAGAGGCGCAGGCGGCCATAGACACACAAACACGCACTATTTCGTCACATGTGGTCACTATTTCGTCA
>NW_014040320.1:84372-90316 GCF_001186125.1 Sphaeroforma arctica JP610 | reverse complement strand
AGATCACTGGAGAGTCGTGGGGAAGATCTGAAAACACAGCTGACAGAGGCGCAGGCGACCATAGACACACAAACACACACTATTTCGTCACATGTGGACACTATTTCGTCACATGTGGACACTATTTCGTCACTGGAGAGTAGTGGGGAAGATCTGAAAAAGCAGCTGACAGAGGCGCAGGCGACCATAGATACACAAACAGACACTATTTCGTCACATGTGGACACCATTTCATCACTGGATAGTAGTAGGGAAGATCTGAAAAGGCAGCTGGCAGACGCGGAGACGAGTGCGGATGAACAAGAGCACACCATTGCATCGCTACAAGAGAGCAATGCCAATGTATGTGCGGAGTTGGTCACCGCAAAGGCCACCATCGCCGATCAAGAGCGAGCGGCAGATAACTTGCAGGATCGCCTGCAGAGCATGGAGAGCACACAGAGGGAGCTCAGGAATGTAGAGAGCAACCTGAGGAATGCCCAGAGTAAGATGCGGGAAACGGTGAAGGGGCTCCAGGGCGAAGTGTGTGGTTTGCAGCAGACCGTCAACGAGCAACAAGTGATCGAGAAAACACTCCGAACGGAGCTGGCGGGGTTGCGTGTGAGTGAAGCCGCACTCCAGAAACAGATCGAAGTTCTAAAAATAGAACGCCTTCAGTCACGTGTGGAGACATTGCAGGAGAGTGAGGCGGCGTTGCAGGCTCAGACGGTTGCGGCAGATGCGCTAGAGAGTTCTTTGCGAGGCGAGATAGTCGACGGCCAGCTAAAAATAGAACAGGGGGAGCTAAAAATAGAACAGCTGCGTGGAGATTTGGCGGGAGTCACTGAGGAGCTGGCGGCACAGACCCACAGGGCGACGAATTCCAGTGCACATGTGGCCGAAACGACTGCACTAACAGAGCAGAAAGTGCGGTACATCGAGGCCCTGCAAGAGAAGTCGAGTGGTCTGGAGGCTGCGGTGGCCACACTGACGCGAGTGGAGGTGGACAATATGGCACGAGTGGGGGTGCTGCAGGAGACCGTGGGCGAGCAAGCACAGGCACTACAGACACTGCGCGATACGGAGACGCGGCTGACGAGAGAGCTGGCGGAGTCATGTGACGGTCTCCAAGAGGCGCGCGAGAGGACTGTGGGGCATGTGGAGAGGATCGATGTGTTGGAAGACAGCGAGAAAGGGCTGAAAGCCGAGATGGCTGCCATGGAAACGCGCGAGAGTTTGCTCCGGGCGGAGTGTGCCGAAGCGCGGCTGCAGGCGCAGACGTTGGCTGTGGCTGTGGAGGTGTTGGAGACGACAGAGACGGAGCTCAGAGCTCAGCTGTGCGAGTCTCGCGAGTCTGGTGATACAATACAGAGGCAATTGGACGGGCTGAGCGAGAGCGAGCGTGTACTGAGAAGCCAGGTGGACAGTACACAGCAGCAGCTGAGGGACGTTGAAGAGAAGCGTGGGGCGGTGCAGGATGAACTGGTGAGTACTTGTGCAACGCTGAGCGGGAAAGTAAAGGAGCTGGGAAATGCTGAGGAGCATCTAAAGAGTGCCGAGGAGCAGCTAATGAGTACTCAAGAGCAGTTAGCGAGCACCACGGACCAGTCGACGTGCGTTCAAGAACAGTTGATGAGTGCTAATGAAGATATGCGAAACACCCAAGAGCTTGTGGAGAGTATAAAACAAGAGCTAGGGAGTACGAAGGAACAGCTAATGAGTACTCAAGAGCGCTTAAAGATCACTGAGAAGAAATTGACGAGTGCCTGTGAAGAGTTAATGGGTACCAAGGAGCAGCTGACGAGTACTCAAGAGCAATTAACAAGCACTCAAGAGCAACGGACGAGTGCTTGTGAGGAGTTGACGAGTACCAAGGAGCAGCTGACGAGTACTCAAGAGCAATCAACGAGTATTCAAGAGCAACGGACGAGTGCTTGTGAGGAGTTGGCGAGTACCAAGGAGAAGCTGACGAGTACTCAAGAGCAATTAACGAGTATTCAAGAACAATTAACGAGCACTCAAGAGCGCTTAAAGATCACTGAGAAGAAATTGACGAGTGCCTGTGAAGAGTTAATGGGTACCAAGGAGCAGCTGACGAGTACTCAAGAGCAATTAACAAGCACTCAAGAGCAACGGACGAGTGCTTGTGAGGAGTTGGCGAGTACCAAGGAGCAGCTGACAAGTACTCAAGAGCAATTAACGAACACTCAAGAGCAACGGACGAGTGCTTGTGAGGAGTTGGCGAGTACCAAAGAGCAGCTGACGAGTACTCAGGATCAATTAACAAGCGCTCAAGAGCAACGGACGAGTGCTTTTGAGGAGTTGTCGAGTACCAAGGAGCAGCTGACGAGTACTCAAGAGCAATTAACAAGCACTCAAGAACAATTAAGGAGCACTCAAGAGCAACGGACTAGTGCTTGTGAGGAGTTGGCGAGTATCCAGGAGCAACTGGCGAGTAATCAAGAACAATTAACGAGTACTCAGGAGCAATTAACGAGTACTCAGGAGCAATTAACGAGTATCCAAGAGCTATTGACGAGTGCTTGTGAGGATTTGGCGAATACCAAGGAGCAGCTGACGAGCACGGAAGATGAGCTTACCACTGCTCGAGAGCAACTCATGAGCACTCAGCAAGAGCTGGTGAGTAGCCGTAGCAGACTGGTCAACGGCGAGGATGATCTGACAAGCACTCAGAAGCAGTTGGTACATACGCAAGAGCAGCTTATGTCTATGCAGGATGAGCTCACAGACACTCGAGATGGCCAGAGAATCGCTCAGAATGAGCTCGCAAGCACTCGGGATGAGCTAGAGAGTACTCGCGGGGAGCTGCAGGGCTGTGAGGAACGGCTGGCAGTTCGGGACACACAGCTGACAACCGCTCATGAGCAACAGAAAGATACTCTGAATGAGCTCACGAGCACTCAGAATGAGCTTAAGAATACTCAGAATGAGTTAACGAGTACTCATACTGATCTGATACACAGTGGGGAGCGTCTGGCACTTAGGGACGAGGAGCTGGCCACGACTAAGCAGCAGCTACTATGCACTCACGAGGAGTTGGCGGGAGTAAAGGAGCAGCTGCAGAGTACTAAGGAGCAAGTGACAGTGGCTCAGGAGCAGCTGGCAGGCACTACTCAAGAGTTTACGAGGACCAGCCATCAGCTAGAAAGTGCTCTTAAGGAGTTAAAGAGTACATCTGAGGAGCAGACGATTACTCAGGAGCAGTTATCGAGTATCCAAGAGCAATTGAATACAGCCCAGAAGGGGCGCATATGTACAGAAGGGCAGCTGGAGAATACGCAAGAGCAGTTGGGCTGTACTCAAGAGCAATTAAGGAGTAGCTGTGAAGAGCAAAGGAGTACTCAGGAACAGCTGGAAAGCACACGAACGGAACTGACAACTATCCGGGGAGAGCTCACCGTCACAGCGAAAGAGTTAAGGAGTGCTCGAGATGAGCTGTCGAGTACTCAAGAGCATCTGAGGACCAATGGCGAGGAGATGGCGAGTATTCGGGAGCAGCTGAGAAGTACTCGTGCGGATGCCTTGAGTACTGAAGACCGACTGATGTCATCACAACAGGAGAAAAAGAAGTCTGAATTAGAGCTATCGAGCACGAAGGAGCAACTGACGAGTACTCAGTATGAGCTACAGAGTACTCAGAATGAGCTGCAGAGTACTCGAGCGAAGCTGGGTACCACAACCAAGCAGCTATGCAATATCCAGGAGGAGCTGACTAGTGCTCGCGAGCAACTGGTAGAGCGAGACACGGCAGTGAGTGAATTGCGCATGTGTGTAGATAAGCTGGAACTAACGGCTGAGCAGAAGGCACAATCACTGGGCAAGGTGGTCTTTGACTTACAGGCGAACAAGGAGGTGGTAAACACTGAGCTTATTTCGGCACGTGAGGAAATAATCGCACACCAGGCCGCCCTTGCAGTGGCGAAGGAGAAGCTGGCAGCGAGCGAAACGCGCGAGATTGTATTGGGCAGTGAGATTGGTAAATACGAACAACAACACAAAGCACTCAGCAATGACATACAGCAGCTGAAAGATGAGATTAGTAAACACGAACAGCAACAGAAAACACTCAGCAGTACTATAGAGCAGCTGAGAGATGAGATCATCAAACACAAACAGCAACACAATACCTTTGCCAAGCGAGCGGAGGGTGTGGAGGCAGAGCTGCAGCAGAAACAGGCCAGCGCCACAGCCACACTCGACGACGTAACAGCACAGCTAGCACGGGCGCAAGAGACATTGCACGCGAGTGAAGCCCAGGCACAGTCGCTGAGGGAAGCCTTAGTAGACCGGGAGCGGGAGTTCAAGGAGAGGCAGGAGGTGTATGTGAGAGAGATAACGCACAGAGAGCTAGGGTATGAAGTGATGGTGGTGGAGGGAGAGCGCACACAGGCCGAGAAGAAGCAACTTGAGGCAGAAATGGGGCATTTTGAGTCCGAAATAGGGCGCCTGAGGGCCAGAATTGAACAGTTGGAGACTGAAAAGGGACTTGCGCAGACACAGTTATGTGCCGCGCAGGACGACGGTATGCGTTTATCGGGTCTGTTGGACACGACGAATGGAGAGCTGCAAGAGCTGCGGGAGAGGACAGTGGCTCAACAGGATATAGCAGCCACACAGGAGCTAGAGACTGAGCGGAAGGCGAGTTTGCTAGGTAGCCCTGAGCAGGTAGTAATATGTAGTACTACGCGTGAGGACGGGCCGGGTTGTGGCCTATGCCCCGCACTCCGGATACAGAAGGGACAGCTGGCTGCGGAGTTGGAAACGCTACGAAAAGAGAAGGACGACATCTGCGAACAAGTAAGCCTCGCCAAACGTGTTGTATTCAGTGCATATAATTTGGTATATATGGTTTGGCATATGGATATGACCCGTAAACCTAGTTTATATACTAGGTACTCAGTTCACCTAAAACCATAAAACCTTACACTCAAACTTCTATATCCTAAAACCTTATACCCTGAAATATTATTCCCTAAAACCCTATACCTTGAAAACTTATTCCCTAAAACCCTGCTGTACAGGCCGTGGTTCACTACACAGCACTCAATGGAACCATACAAGATCTCAAGGACCGACTGGTCTATTTTGAGCAGGAGCATGCCGATCAGGCAACGGAGATACGGCGGTTGGAGACAGAGATTGAGGTGTGTTTAAGGCCATACTTCGTGCAAAGACGGTTGTGTATATGTGTGTGATATAGGCATCGCTATGTGGGTAGTGCAGAGGATGTACATACAAAGAGACAAGGTACGTGTGTGTATGTGAATACGGCTGTTGGAGACAGAGACTGAGGTGATTTTGAAGCCATGCTTAGTACGAATACGGTTGTGTATATGTGTGTGATATGTGCATTCGGATATGTGTCGTCCAGTGGGTGTACTCACAAATAGATATGCTACGTGTGTGTATGTGAAACAGATAGACCCGTGTTCGTATTCTTACCGTGTGGCTATATTATGTATCGCTCGAACGCAGGTATCTCAATAGAGATACAAGTATATGTCAACTATGTTCAATAGAAAGGAGTGTGTGGCCCAACATGTGCCATATTTATTTTAAGGTGTCCATGAATTAGCCTCCAAGACTGTAGACGTCTCTACTCGAATGACCACAAGTATAAAGAACGCACTCCGATTGAGTCATAAGTTATACTAACGGTTAGCAGAGGCGAAACCCTACCAAGTTCGCATAATATATATATATATATATATATACTTGTATTATGTATATATACATATGTATATATATATGTATATATTTATATATACATATTATATATATATATATGTATGTATATATATATATATATGTGTGTGTGTGTGTGTGTGTGTGTGTGTGTGTGTTGTTAGTATGTATAGTATATGTATACGTATATATATATATATACTACTGTATACGTAAGTTACGTTACGTTTAACTTTTACTTAAAATTTAAATTTTAAAA
>NW_014040320.1:81034-82934 GCF_001186125.1 Sphaeroforma arctica JP610 | reverse complement strand
ATTTACTTATTTTTTTATTTTATATATATGTGTGTGTGCGTGTGTCTGTGTCTGTGTGTCTGTGCGTCTATGTGCCTGTGTGTGTGTGTGTGTAATATTGAATATATATATGTGTGTATATATTTATGTCCGTCACTATACGACACTGAATGTGACGATGAGTGTTTCTGTGATCTTATATCATCCTTATTCAGTACTTCTTCGATTTCACCATTAGGGAATCGGACAAGTCTCAAATCAGTAGAGCGTGCACCTAAAACTTTCTTGAACAATATCCTCAGATGATGACTGTTATGGCGATGTTTTTCTTTGCGTGTGCGTGTTTTGGACTTGTGTCCGTATACGTATTGTCTTTTGGCATGCAAGGAGTATCAGATCACATAGGGCGCAGTCTTTGACGTGACATTCTTTTCGAAAGCTAGGGCCCGTATAACTTCTCTATTTAAATATATGTACGTATTTCCATTTATATCCAAATACATACTCTTCCTTTTCTATATCCAAATATATTCTCGTATGCCTATATCTACCCAAATACACACGCATTCCTATCTGTATCCAAGTACATGCTCGTTTTCCTATCCATGTCCATATACACACTCATTCCTATCCATATCCAAATTTATGCAAATATTCCTATCTCTACTCAAATACATACTCATCCTTATCTGTATGCAAATATATACCCATACTCCCATCTGTCCCTATGGACAGGACCACGAGCTGCACGAGGTGAGGAAGTCCTTATGTGTGGCTGAAGACGCTCTACACAACTGTGACCAGTGCACCGTACTGCGACTGCAACTGACCACTGCACAGGAGACTCTGTGTGACACCAAGGCTAAACTACACCAGCAACGTATAGGCAGTTTGGAAAACCCTGAACTCCCTGAAACCCTACCCCAGCCTACCACGGGTGGGGGCAATGATACCAAGCCAAACCTTGACCGAAGTGATATCACAGCCCCAACACACGACCAGCGGACTGCAGCCGTTGGAGATGACGGTGACAGCGGCGACTTGCGGGTGGCACTGTCGACTGTGGCACAGACGGTGAGTGATGTAGGAGCTAGGGGTTTAGTGTTTTAGGGTTTTGTTAGAGATGTACAGGTTGTGGGTGGGTGAACGGTGTTAGTCTATTGGTGCTTAGTTGGCGCGTGTGGGCATACGCACACCTATGAGATGTCGTCACCCTTTCTTGACCGATTTCGTATCAATTCTCGTTAGTATTGAGTTACAATATACACATTATATACATATAAATCATATATCACTATATATATTTATATATACATTAGAATATACACTGTACTTCGTATACTGTCCTATCCTTCTTATATCTGTTTGACCAAATTTTGACCTGCACTCGTTGAAACTGATTGCACCGAAACTATACGCACAGCCACACACGCACAGCCACACACGCACAGCCACACACGCACAGCCACACACGCACAGCCACACACGCACATCATCTGTTCCCATATACTTTGAACTAATTCTTACCTTCTTTAAACCCTAATCGATAACAGAAAAACCTAGCAATCCTATCCGGCCTCACCAACCAGGTGAACGCGTTAAAAAAGGACAACCAAGCGTTAAAAGCGTCGGTGCAGACCCTCAAACGCAAGGGCTTAGAGGATATCACCGCCGGGGCACTCAAATTGCAAACCACGCACACCAACAACAACGCACAGGGGAGCAAGCGGACTAAGCTTGTGGACATGCTGGCTGGATCAGCGGGGAAGGGCGGGGCTGTAAACGTTGAGCAGCACGTGCTTAAACGACATGGTAGTATGTCTGCTGTGGTCGCAGGTGTGTATGTGCTACACGCATCGGAGGGATTGTAGTATGTCGTGTGGTGCTGGATACAACCGGGACACAAACATGTATGTATATA
>NW_014040320.1:77319-80444 GCF_001186125.1 Sphaeroforma arctica JP610 | reverse complement strand
TATATATATATATATATATATATATATATATATATATATATATATATATAGGTATACATATTATATGTATATGTATATACAGATACAGATCAGATATGTCTGTATATGTTTATATTGTCGTATACAATAGTCTATGTGTGTCCAGTGTATTTGGTATTGAGTTACAATCCCATGCGGGTTCCTGAGCAGCACAAGTCGACTGGGGTAGTTGTACATTGCTGCTCATATATAAATAGCACTTCCACAACCAGTCCATTTACACCGTCTATTGTATCTTGAAAACAACAGCGCAGATCCTTTCTTATCGATATACGTATCACCATTTATAACCGCCATACTTTATGGTTACGGTCGCAGGATTACAACTCTGAAGCAGGGCCACCGAATAGAGGTCCCTTATTGCAGGGCAGGCGATTGTTTGGTGCAACATTTGGGACAAAAGCAGCGACCATTCGAGACAAGAAGGCAGCATCATCTGACAGAGCCAGGAGGACGGACGCTTTAAAACAGCTAGACAACGACTAGACAATGATAAAATTAGTATTAAAAAAATATGTGGCTATGGCCAGGGTATGGCATACTCTGAATGCACGACAGTCCACATAAAAGATATAGGGGTCTACTATATCAGCACCATTCGAGACAATAGGACAGCATCATCTGACAGAGCCATGAGAAAGCGCCCGTTAGAACGGGTGTAAAACGGCTAGACAAAGATAATATTAGTATAGAAGTAAATATGTGGTTATGGCTAGGGCATGGCATACTCTGATTACACGACAGTCCACACACAAAATATAGGGGTGTACTGTAGCAACATTATTCAAGAGAGCAGGACAGCATCAGCGAACTGAGGTATAAGAACACGCAACGGCTGGACGAAGACTAGACAAACGTACTAGTAGATATATAGTTCAGTAAAAATAAAGTAGGATAGATGAACAGTTTGGTAGATTTTAGTAAATAGTACGTAAATAATCCAGTAGACATATGGTTTAGTAAATATTTACTTTCTTAGACATAGTAGGATAGATATATAGTTTAATATATATATAGCCACGTAGATATATAGTTTAGCAGCCGTATAAACGAGTGGATATTTTGAAGTATGCGTGTTATAAAATTGGCGTCAGTGAATATTAAAAGTCTGAAATCGAATGTACATCGGCCCGCGCATTTGAAACTATGAGTGAACACTTACAAACGTATCCCGTATCGAAGGTTATGAGAAAATTTGTGAACTCTGGCTTGATAACTCCGGATAATGAGATAAAGTTCCCCAAAGAGAACGAATCCGCAGGTGACTGTGCATTTGAATCCATTTTTAAGCCGGTGCATTGGAAATATAATGCTACTCAACTATATATTCACTAAATATTTGATCTGCAGAGCGAGTATATTGTAGGATAGATACATAGCTCTGCAGGTCAAATATTTAGCCTTTTACGGCAACCTGATCGTCCCACGACAATGGGCCAAGAGGTCAATCTTGATTACCTCTCGGTCCAAGTGGACGCTGATAATTATCTGTCTTTTATTCTTGTACAGGACGGCTGCACATTGAGAGCCATCCACCAGTTTGAAATCACGGCAACGGCGCTGATTGGCTTCTGCAAAGCGCAACTCTTACCTCGAAGCCATGTCCAGACATAGGTAGTGGACAAGGCCAGTGTGTTTATCTGTGGTGAATTTACGCAATATGTTACACGCCATAATGCACGCATACACCCGGTATCGACGGGTGAGCACGGTGGCAATGGAAGGATCGAGGTTCTGGCTCGTACAGTCAATTACTGGCTTAAACGCTCCTTAGGAGTTGGCCTCCACCACCAGTGGAGAGCCATGGTGCCTGAATTTGTAGCCAACTATAACGCGGCGTATTCTAGTGTCATCGATAACACCCCTTACACCCTGGAAACAAGTCGCGTTTATCCCCACCACACAGACAGCCATGTCGAAGCTGTTCTCGATGAAGCGCTGGGCTGTACGGAGCCGACAGTTTCGCTCACACAGATGCCTCTCCTACGCGATGAACAAGCCGCAGTTGCAGTCGAGAAGGCCCGAGCTTCCCAGAAACTGTCGGCGGACCGATACCGCATCAATCCCCCAATGATTAAGATTGGCCGAGAGGTGCTGTATACGCCGATAGCTCCCCCCGGGGCACAAATTCGCCAAGGATTGGCTGGGACCCGCTACAGTGCTGGCGCATGTGGCACCCGTGATGCATTTTTTCTATGATGCAGTTCTCAATAAGGAGTACCGAATGCATCTCAAGAATATCATGGCGTGTATCCCTCCGATTGGACGCAAGGATCGCAGACCGATGGGCACGATTGCGGCCACTCCGTTCGGCCAGTGGTTCTGCTATTCTTCTCAGTTCGCGGATGAAGACGACGACCATACACGTTCTGTGGTCAAGGCCTTCCGCACGAGTGTGCCTGCACAACGCTATTTTGGTGCTTGCAATGGGGCGTTCCGACACTGGAACGTCGTCTTAAATGCAACGGGTCGATCTCGGGGTGACGATTTCACTCTTGATGATGAGACTCACTTTCTTTTTCATGCTCCTAATATTCCTATTCCTATTCCTAATGCTAAAACAGGTCTCACTGACCTTAAGAAGGCGTATCTCTTTGCTAACAATCGCGCTGAGCGAGGTAGCCAACTGGCGAAATAGAATGCACAAGGCCAGGCTGTAACCTTGACGTAGGCTCTTCCCCAGCTGGCCACTACTGCTCTGCGAGTCGCCAAATCCGGCCGTTTTTGATGACCGCCGAGATTTACCGACTGGGGGGGCGGTGGTAGCAGTAGTATAGAACACCTAGACCTGAAAAAGAGGACTTATTCTGCCCTGCCCTACTCTGAAGACCAAAAACGATATTATATATTAGGACGATCCACGACATGCGGACTGTGAGCCCAGGAACTAGCCTAGGCCATTATAGTAGACGACTAGATCCGGCGATCAGTCCTATGTACACTAGTCCAGTAGATGTGACAGGACATCTAGCTTAGTTAAACCCTAGTAAATAAGTGTACAGTCTACTAATATGTGTACAGTCTACTAATAAGTGTACAGTCTACTAATAAGTGTACAGTCTACTAATAAGTGTACAGTCTACTAA
>NW_014040320.1:73053-76876 GCF_001186125.1 Sphaeroforma arctica JP610 | reverse complement strand
CAAAAATCAAAAACACCAATGTTCATATTTATATAGAATGCACTCAAAGTAATGTATAAAAAAAAACAATAAAGTTTGAAAATGAATTTGGTAATTTTCAATTCTGAATTCTCATCGATGCTGTCAGAATTCTTGCACTTGTAACACATTTACTTTTGGCTAAACGGTTAATAAAGTTTACACACCTACGGTCCCCATAGGGTAAGAGGACCTACGATCCCGGGGGATGTAAGGCGTGCGATAGCGCTAACTAAATTCTAAACCTATGCCGCGAGAGATTTCAGCTCGCGCCACACGCTTTAAAAGATTAGTTAGGGGTAGCGCGTCCTTTGCGCGTCTCCGACCCCAGGAAGCTATAATAAAGGCTTTCTATAGCTGTAAAATTCAACCGTGGGCGATCTACGGTCCCTTGGACCTACGACCCCTAACTAAATTATCTAAACCTTAAATAATATGTTTACATGTACATTTATATTTCTTATTAGTTGTTGGCTGAACATAAGCTAAAGTCACTGCCGCATTAGGGGGATGTTTAAAATATATCAAGATTCAACACCAAATCGAAGTAGGGGAAGGAAGTATGACAATTCTAAAACAACCCGGAAAAAAACTCCGAGACCAAAGAGGATTCTTCAAAGGCCAGTATGGCTTCAGAGTGGGACTCTGAAGATAGTGACTCGCCAATTTTGGCAAGTTATTATTCGCCAGAACGACAAGCTGACACCAAACTGGCATATTTCGAGACCATGAACGAAGGACCACTTTGGGGTGTATCACTCTCTGACAAACTGGAAACGCCCAAACCAACGGCTCGTCGATTACAATCTTCAAATGGGTTTGAGAAATGTTTTAAGTCACCGTTCGACTTGTATTTCAGCACGAAGGATATGTGCTGCATTCCAATGGATTGTGACGAACTCTCAACAGTCATATCAGTTCAAAATATAGCTAATATTCCTTTTATCTCTATATCACCGAATATATCCGCTGCGGCCAGAAAAAAGTTTCACTCGGGAGCTGATGGTACCATAATTGGAACTGTTAGCAAAGCAGAGTACATTGTTTGCAGTGAACTTGATCCACAAACATGCCACGGCTTGATCGATAGTCTGTGCGGATTGACCAATATTCCGTTCATACACAGTTCTAATTCAAAATCTGTCTTTGATCAAAATAAAAAGCCAATCACCGGAGAAGAACTGTGTACAGCCCTGCAATTTGCTGAAGTAGAGTGGGTGACGTATTACACCTATGGACAGAAAGAGGGTGTTCAAATGCCTACTTTGAACCAGATCGATTCGGGCACATTTCAGTTTCGCAATTGGAATTTACAACCACAATCTAAAATTGCGATTGCTTTTGGTGTCAGCTATCGAAGGTCGCAAAAGATCACCTTGGCCAGAATTTTATGTGTACAATACGTGGCAGAAGTTATGAACTCCGCAACACTCTGAAATACACACTTTGGTAGTGCGTCCCATAAAGTTCAACAAGGGTAATCAAAGTCGGGCAAAACAGTACTTTACCGCCAAAAATGCACCAGCCGGGCCTTGAAAAATGAAACTATGAAGATCAAGAAGGTGCTGGCATACCCTTTCTCTCCGCACGTTGCGAAGGAGTCGATATCCAAATGTAAGCACTCAAGATTCCATACGAAAATACCTGCAAAGGCCCGTATGGGTAGAATCCATATGACTGTGTATGGAAATGCAATCTGGCAGATTCTGGCCGAATTGTGGCTGGTGGCATCCGCATCGAGATAAGTGTAAAATTCCGAGTAGGTGCCGATGGATCTGTAGATTGGGTCCTGCGAAGCATGTACTGTATATTTCTTTATTTGACATTGCTCAAAGATGTGGGCATAGAGCTTACTTTGGATAGTTCTCTGAAAATTGGTGACTGGCTAATGCGAATGGAAACGGCGTACGAGTATGGTGTCGGCTTATAACTGATGTGTGGTGCAAATTTACTGCGTTTGACGCGTGCACAGATATTTGGGCATATCAATATCAAAAGGATAATTGGATATATAGTTTAGTAGATGCATAGTTGAGATATAACTTAGTGGATATAATGTTCAGTAAATGTTTAGTCTATATCAGAGTACTCAAGTGTTCTACACAAGGTTTCTTATACTGATCATGAGTTTTTACCCTTGCCAACCCAGGTGGTTGAACACTAGAAGTACAAACATCCATCAATATATAACTGAGAGTGAGATCCTAAATAAATTCATTTCGAACGCACCATGCTGTAGATACATTTGCACTTTACTTATAGTCCCCGACATTGCACTCTAACATTTTTTACATATGGAAAATTTGTTTACATAAACAACAAGGATCATAAAAATATATGTACCACTAAAATACATTTTATGTTTGCACTGAAAACTCTTACAATCAATGTCCCTAACTCTTAATTATTCCTCGAAGAAATATTCTCTATGTACGGATTCCATTTCAGCCATTTTGGCTCAGGAAAAATCACTGTATCATATTTTGTAGTAAAACAAACTTTTCAACATATTACTTCAGCGAAGCCTTTTCCTTATGAATGTCTATTCAGTACTTATATAGTTTAGTAGACATATTGTTTAGTGGATATATAGTTTATCATGTATTTGTATTGTTGCTTTAGACCGATATTTATAGTTTAGTAGATATATAGTTTAGTACATATATAGTTTTATAGCCATATAGTTTTAATACAAAGTGTCGTAGATATACAGTTTTTAGTTTTGCAATTAAGTAGACATACGGTTTAGCAGATATATAGTTGTGCGTATACAGTTATGTGGGCAATCCGTTCAGTAGACACATTTAAGTAGGTATATAGTTTGGTAATTACAAACTTTAGTAGATATATTATTTACCGGTAGAACAGTTGTTTGGTGTTCATACCTAGTGTGACTATATGTGCGGACTTCATCATTGTCCACTTACGTACCATCTAGTGAAATAAACACGTTCATAACAGCGTAGAATAGACTCTTTAAGACAAATGTAATGAACACTTTACCACAGGCGTAGGATAAACGGATTTAGAATAGCGCGAAATAGACGCTATAAGACAAACACAGAATGGAACGCGGTATTAGAGTTTGAAAAGACGCGGTCGGACGAGCTTTGCCATGAGTGACTTCAATCCGAGGAGAACTGATATACTCAGTGTCGCAAAAAAAGAGGACATATTCTGCTCACAAACATTATGGCTAGTTCTTACCTATGACGCAACTGCAGCTAAAAACAAAGGTGTTCAGGGTTTTTAAGCTTTAGGGCTAAACGGATTTAGATAGGGTTTTACTGTTTAGGCTACCCTTTAATATTAAGCGACTTCAATAACCGAGAAACTATTATTATCATTTACCAACCAACGTACTGTACCAACACACTACTACTGCACGAGGGCAAAGGGTCACTCGTCGGATATACAGTTTCAATGTAAAGTCTTGGGCATTATTAGATTTTGAGTTTTGAGTTTAGATAGGTTTTATGGTTTATAGGTTTTCGGGTATAAAGTTTTGAGGTTTATGGTATTATTGGGTTATTAGGTTTTGGAACTTGGGCAGCGCCGCAATAATGTTGCGTTTATGTGCTTCACTACTATTTCTTAGAGTAACATATTGAACTATTAGTTGTACAGTATATGTATATATATATATATATATATATATATATATATATATATATATATATATATGTGTGTGTGTGTGTGTGTGTGTGTGTGTAGTGTGTGTGTGTGTGTTGTATTATATATTATTATTTATTATTATTACCGGTTAGACGTACGTACGACGAACGACCGAACGTAGGAGGAGTAG
>NW_014040320.1:67203-72655 GCF_001186125.1 Sphaeroforma arctica JP610 | reverse complement strand
TATATATATATATATATATATATATATATATATATATATATATATATATATATATATATATATATATTAATAATTATAACATGTCTAAAACCTAACTTAAAAGAATGTATTACTTTATATATAATATTGTAAAGTAACATATTCTAGCATGTCCGATACAGCTGGTCATATATCCTTGTAGTATTGTACTAAATTCTGTACACTAACTTCTAGTAATGCATTATTTATATATATAATAGTATAGTAATATTCGTTCCCTGTACCATTGTTTTTCAAATAAAGTATATATGATATAATTGGCCGCATCAGCACTCTGGCGATAATTATAACGTTGACAACCACTTAGACATCACACAAAAAATGCGCAATTCCCAAAATGTATTTTGATATATAAAGAGATTTACATAAATATATATCTTTATAAAGTTGTCAATCTTTATCCATACTTGGGTACCTCGTCGCTTGTACAATCATTGTTCTTCGAAAAGTGCAGCATTGTTTATATTAGAAATGTGTAACGTTGTTATAAGAAATGCATATCATAGTCATTAAGAAGGTATAACAATAGGTATTAAAAATGTATGGCATTAGTATAAGAAAATAATAGCACAGTTATTAGAATGCTATTAGAATTGTACAGCATAGTTGTTAGAAATGTATACCAGTTCTAAAAAGATGTATAACATAGTTATTAGAAATAAATAACAGTTATAAGAAGTGTATAGGATAGTGATTAGAAATCTATAACAGATATCAAAAATGTATAACTTAGTTACTAGATTTATAATATAGTTATTAGAAATTTATAAGAGTTAGGCGGTTCGGATGTGCTTCCATGTTTTAGGCGCCCCCCCGCCCCTTGTATTTTTGGACTTGAGACACATTTTGGACTTGTAAATTGTAGTACATATATACGTTTTTTGGGCCCTGCGCCAGCCCAAATCAGTCTCTGGGCTCTAAATAGAGTCTTATAAATCATAATGCAACCGGCAATATCATTTTTATTACAGTACATATTTCATATTTGGTTTTGGAAGGCCTCCAATTCAGAATGGAACAATACTGGGCCGGTGGTTATTGGACACTTTCTTTTTAGCGCAACTTGCCTATCAATCGCTGTAGATTATCCAACACTTAACAAACGTATATAGTTATTAGTATTTAGTTATTAGAGTAGCTTGAGCAGTTTTCGATTTTGGGCTTAAAATAAACCCTAAAACACGGAAGTACATCCGAGCCGCCTTATCACAAATGTATAACATAGGTATTAGAAATGTGGAATTTAGTTATTAGAAATGTATAAAATAGTTATTAGAAATTTAAACATAAAATATAAAAAATGTATAACTTAATTATTAGATGTATAAAATAGTTAGGCGGTTCCAAGAGGAAATTTGTTTCAGGCGAATCCACTCACTTTTTTTTGGGCTGAGCTCTTTTTCCCTTCACACCCCGCATTTTTAAAATTAGACTATAGGTACACCCTGGAAACAGCCTTAGTGGCCATGCGAGTGCATTTGAATAAACAGGGCGGGCCTGCTTTGGCGCGTCACTTATTTTACCTAAATACGGAAACAAAGTGGTCAAGTCTAGTCCCAACCCATTTTTATTTTTATTTTATTGCCTGAAACAAATTTTCACTTGGAACCGCCTTTTTAGAAATGTATATTACATAGTTATCACAATGTAACTTAGTTATTAGAATGTAGAACAGTTAAGATATATAACAGTTAATAGAAATGTATAACATAGTTATTACGATGCACAACTTAGCTATTAGAAATGTAAATCATAGTGATTAAAAATGTATAGCATACTTATTAGAAATGTATAACATAGTTGATAACGTGTAAAACATACGTTTTAGAAATTAAGATGTATAACATACGTATCAGAAATGTATAACATAATTGTTAAGATGTATAACATACGTATTAGAAATGAATATCATTACTATTAGAAATGTAGTTAGAAATGTATAAACATTGTGATAGGAAATATACAGTATCGTTATGAGATAGATCAGTCATTTTATTAAGAATGTCTATTGAACAAATCTACTGTCGATTTAGAATCTGCTTTATTAAGTTTAGACTCGCCACCTCAGCTAGTAGAATTTCTTTTCGCTTTTGGCATTTTCTCGCAGCAAATCACAAACGGTGAACTGCTCTCCAAAAGTTTCTCTGAAGCGATCCAAATGGTCCACCACATTTTGTGCCCCGTAGGTGTCAAGCCATCGGAACGGACCACCCCTGTTTAGTAGCAACAAATGAAGTGGGTGTCTTAGGGTTTAGGGTTTTAGGGTTTAGACAACAGAATTGGGTGTTTTAGGGTTTCGAGGTTTTGAGGTTTAAATAATTGTAGTGGGTGAAGAGTGAATCGATGCAAGTGTACGAAGTGTGAGGTGTTTGACAGACACTGACTTTATGAACAAGCCTAAATATAGACCGGCTACCTATCTCCTGTACTCAAGATACCTAAATATGTACTATACATCTAACATACTTTAGATACCTACACATGTACTATACGTCTAACATACCTAAGATACCTACACGTGTACAATACATCTACCATACTGAAGATACCTACACGTGTACTATACATTTAACATACTCAAGATACCTACACATGTACTATACATTTAACATACTCAAGATACCTACACATGTACTATATATCTAACATACTTAAGATACCTACACATGTACTATACATCGGACATACTTTAGATACCTACATATGTACTATACATCTAACATACTTAAGATACCTACATATGTACTATACATCGAACTTACTTCAGATACCTACATATGTATTATACATCTAACATACTTAAGATACCTACATATGTACTATACATCGAACATACTTTAGATACCTACATATGTACTATACATCTAACATACTTAAGGTACCTACACGTGTACTATACATCTAACATACTTAAGATACCTACACATGTACTATACATCAACATACATAAGATACCTACACATGTACTATACATTTAACATACTTTGCCGGTGGGAAGCCCAGGCCAAACACAGCCCCCACATCTCCATCAGAGGCCTTGGCCAATACACCCTCCTGCAGACACATCACTGCTTCATTAGCCATGCGACACGCCATACGCAAGGGTAGATCAGCGTCCTCCGTTGTCCTGTTTTAGGGTTTGAGAGGTTTAGGGGTTTAGTCCTGTTTTATGAAGTTCAGAGCTTTAGGGTGTAATGGGTGCAGACCAGAAGTCTTAGTGTACATATAGAGCAACGACATGAGTGTATCGTACGATTATTGTGTGTGTGTGTGTAGTAGCCACAGGGCACCTTGCACACGCCAAGCTGCTCAGAGTGTGTGTCGGTACGACGCAGATGTGCTATGGACACCATAGATCATGTATCACATACAAATTACATATGCAATGTGTACATGTATTGCAAACATCCAGGTCAGCTCATTCCTTCGCCTACATAGTCATAGCAGTTCGAAGGTCCAAAATTTATATTGTAGTCTAACACGTGCGTGTGCTCATTTATCATATGCCACATTGATTCCAAAACTCTCTCTCTATATATATGAGTGTGAGTGTATATGTTCGTGTATGTGTGCGTCAGCATGCCATCCTGCTTGCATACCAGTGCTTGAACCGTGCACATGTACACATACCTTTGAATAGCCGCTCCATGTCTCTTAAACAAGGCAATGGCATCTTCATTAATGCTCTTCTTCTTACCCGAGTATGTGTATAGCCCGGCCTGAGACTTCCGTCCCACCCAGCCTTTCTCCATCTACGGCATGAGTTGCATAATGCTTGTTGAGCACGATGCTTAAGTAGAAGTACTATTAATTTGTCAAAGTATAAGTAAGTATGTGCACAGCCCCAACCGCCACCTCACAGAGTACTCAGTCCTTCTCCCTTTATACATGACAGACATCCTATTGTGCACTGGTAGTCTGTCGGGGCATGTGCCAAAAGGTGTATAACAACTATGAGATATCATAGTTATCTACTACGCCATCTATCGGAAAGTATAGATATAGAATGCAGGCTACCTATGAGAATACATTTCAGTAATCACATCAGCTATAAGGGTAAAACGGTGTAGTCCAAAGCCGTAATAGATAGTCAAACCCTAAACCCTAGAACACCAAAGCCATAATAGTTAACAGTTGATGTGCACTTGTTGCCTATGAGTATTATGTATATCGGTACCCATTCCATTTAGTATTCACACCATCTGTACGAATAAAGGGGTGTGTTTCAGAGCCTGAGTAGCAGCCGGCTGAAGTTTAACAACATATCGACCTCATCTACGGTAACTGTGCAACCCACACCCATGAAAACAGCATAGAACAACAGACCCAACGAACGCGCCATCACATATATATACATCCATATGCAACTAGACTGTCTTATGTCCGTATGGCTATGTACATGCATACCGTATGAACGTAATACATACACACCCATACGGTATAGTAACTTGTAGAGACGTGTATATGAATGCACTGTGCACGGATTTGCCATTCACAACCCTCTCGCACTTACTATCTCCACCATGACAGACGCACCAAAATGAACGTCACCTTGTACGCTTTCGTATATACAGTGCTTAAAAACAGCCACACACATTCGTATATATATACATACATGCACGCACACGCACATGCACATGCACACACATACACACACATCATATATATATATATATATCTATATCTATATATATAAATATATATATAATATATCACACGTACCATCTCGTTCATGGCAGCCACACCTGTAGCAACGTCTCCCTGTGACAGTCGTGGTAGGCGTTGGCCCAAGTCTGCGGCCACGTGACATCCCACATCAATGCCCACCTCATCAAACAGCGTCACAGGACCTACGGGGAAGCCAAAGGTCTGCATCAGCTTATCGATCTTCCTGTGAGCAACCAGTGGCCGTGGATGGGGACAAAAGGTGAAACTAAGAAATGAGAAAGAGTGAGAAGTGGGGGGGGGGAGGTTAAAGCCAGTGGCTGTATGGGCTGGTTCATCTATCTGTCCGAGCACAGTACCCGTGGATAGCACGATCAGGTTATATTTGGGGTGGGTGTTGGAGTATTGAAGTGGCTATGATGTTGGAAAAGTTGAAGTAAGAGAGAGAGGCATTGGAAAGAGTTTCGAAAAATATATAGGGGAAAGTAAGGGCGATATTGAGACGATAGTAGAATCAGGAGATATTATTTTTCAAAAGTTACAAATGTTAGGATATTGATTATGTTTATGAGATAATTAGCGTATCCGCGTATCCGCTGGGCTCTTGAGGAATATTTTAAAAAAAAGGTATTGTGATGTTTCATTTAGTAGTATGGGGAGAACACTATGTATATGTATATGTATATATATATATATATATATATATATATATATATATATATATATATATATGTGTGTGTGTGTGTGT
>NW_014040320.1:62608-66220 GCF_001186125.1 Sphaeroforma arctica JP610 | reverse complement strand
TATATATATATACATATCAGCTCTATTTCAGGGTTTCAGGATTTTAGTGTTTTAGGGCTTGGGAGTTTCAACCTCAGCATGCAGGAGCGGCAGTTCAATGGATATTATTGATAATGACATACTGGGGTCTAGTCTGCCGCTGATACGTATGTTATAATCGTTCACTACAGTGTGGATTATATACGAACATGCGAGTGTGCTACATATATACGATCCATGACATCCAACTGTATGACCAACGTGACATGCACACACATAAACACATGCACTCAACTAGGACTCATAGGTATATATACACACACACATAAATATATACCTATAAAATAAACTCGCGTACATGTACGTAAAATACACCTATTGAGAACCCTCACGTACCTGGACAGCCGTGGCGACAGTGGACTGGCTAGTGCCCTCGTGTGTTATAACTTCGAGCAAAGGCATAGCTGGCACAGGACTGAAGTAGTGCATTCCAATGACATTCTGGGGCCATTTGGAAGCCTAGAGAACATAAAAGCTCTGTGTGTTAGAGAGAGGGGGTTTACAATTATTTGTTGTATAGGTATAATTGTTTGTTCACACATAGGTAGCTGGGTATTTGATATTGTATTTATATATATATATAATATATATATAAGGGTATGTATATATAATATATATATAAGGGTATGTATATATACATACGTACATAGGTACATAGGTACATATGTACATACGTATATATATATATATATATAAATATATGTCTATATATATAAATATATGTCTATATATATATCTTACATTTGCAATATATATATATATATATATATATATATATGTTACCTTTGCAATATCAGTAATAGGTAAAGCAGATGTGTTGCTGGCAAAGATGCACTTGTCGCTGGTAACCGCCTCCGTTTTTCGAATCATCTCCTGCTTGACACCGAGGTCCTCAAACACGGCTTCAATAATAATATCCGCACTACAAAGTGATCGAATACGAAAGATAATATGTATTAAGTGGGGATATACATACACATATGTATATAGTATATATATACATACAAGTAAGTATTTAGTAGATATGTACATAGACATGTATTTAGTACAAATGTACATACAAATAAGTATTTAGTAGGTATGTGCGTACACATATGCATGTATATACACAACATTCATATACACATCGTTTGTGTATGTACTTTATGTGGAATAAGGCATATAACCATCATATAGACTGGGATTCCGGGATCCTCGGAAACGAATTAAAACAATAATATCTGCGCTACAAGGAAGTAGGATACACAACACTCTTTAACAGTTCAGAGAACACTCGCACACCGTAATCACGCTGGACACAAACACAAACACATTTACACACACATGCATACACACACACGCACACGCACACGCACGCACGCACGCACGCACGCACGCACGCATATATATATATATATATATATATATGTACACACACACACCTCTTCAAGTCCGTGACATCCGTTGTAAGCTTGAGTTCCGACAGCATAGTATCACACTTCATCTGAGTCATGGTCTTCTTGCGCACACGCTTTCTGAACACGTCCTCCACACGATTCACACCCAACGCAGCCGCATCAGCAGAACGATCCAAGAGCCAAACCTTGTGCTTGGCATTCTGAATGCTCACTTGTGCAATGCCCGAGCCCATCAGGCCAGCGCCTAGGATGGCTACCTACCCAGAGGATAGTGTAGAGGTGTGAAAAATGTAGATGTGTATATGTATATGTATATGTATATGTATATGTAGATAAGAAGATATGTATATGTATGTGTTATATACAGATGTGGATGTATTTGTGTGTAGATATGGGGGGTAAATCTGTGTGTATATGTTTGTAGGTAAGTAGGGTGTATGTATAGGTGCGTGTTCCATGAGCCATGCCGTGTACATGGCGTGCTGCTTGCTTGCCTGTACAATAAGTGAACATATTAGCTCTATGCTTACTAGGCCTACTACTACTACCAGACATACAACCAGGCGATTTATATTTAAACCCTAGACCCTTAAATAGGCCCAATATATGACCTGACTACCGAGTGCATATATATATATATATATATATAAAGTACAGCCATCTAAAGCTTCAAGTGCACGAGATGTGTGTCCCTCAGATAATATATATATATATATATATATATATTTATATATCATAAATGCATGATAACTTACTTTGTCGACACTTGGCTTTGGTTCGCCCTTGTTGACGTATCGGTTGACGGCACACTGCTTCTGCCCGTCAAACAACGACCGCAGCGCAAGGCTCTCCTCCCCCACACTCAGGCTGGTATAAGACTCGACTTCCTTTCTCTTGCCTTCTATAGGTCCCTGCTTGTAGCTATGGATATGAGTGTGACGACTGGTCAGCACAACGTATGATGTGTGGATATTAAGTTGTAGCTGAGGGTAGGCGTGTGGTGTCTGTCAGTACAGTGGTGAGGTATGATAATATGGATGGCTATAGCATCTGTTGTATGGTGTTTTTAAATATAATGTGGTTGCTTGATAGATAATGGCTCGGCCAACAGTACTTGTGGTCACAAATAGATTTCGTATATATACGTAAATATATATCTAATATATATCTAATATATATATATATATATATGTGTGTATATGTATTATATATATATATGTATATTTATGTATATATAAGTATATATTTGTACATATATGTATATATGTATATATGTATATATATATTATATATATATGTATATGTATTATATATATATATGTATACTTATGTATATATTTGTACATATATGTATATATGTATATATGTATATATATATATGTATATATATATATATAGACTTAAGTGATTTCATACCCGGCCTCGACGCAGTCTAGGATGGCTAGGGGTGCTGGGTAGTTGCCGAATGTTTTCTTCATGACAGCATCGCGTGCTTTCTTGAGCACCAGATTCTGACAACGAGATTAGGAAAGTTACATGTACAAATATCAATACAGTGTTCCAGAGCTGAACGAGATTAGGAAAGTAACATATACAAACAGTGTGTTTCAGGGGTTTAGTGTTAGTTGAGGAACATGAACTGGGCCGTAGTGACTATTTAATTAAACATTAACAGTCTGTGCGGGGAGAGACTATTTCAGGGCGCTTTAGGGTTTCTAGGGTTTCTAGAGGTTTAGGCCCCAAGACAGCCACGCGTGCTTGCATATAAATGGTGCTCTGTTTGGGGAAGTAATAAAAGGCTTCCTTATAACTCAGCACTCAATAGACAACATCTTCTCGGGGTATTGTATTACACGCATTAAACCGACGCTCAATCTATTGGTTGCACATACGTTTGCACCGCAGCAATGAGCGGAAGGGGTTGGTGTGTTATACCACGCTAGACGTCAGGACAACCACAGACATAGTGCTACGAGATACATAACAGAGTATACGCTTGCTCTACAGGGGATCAACCAATGCAACGACGCATGCTCAAATATGGCGCTAGAAGTAAATCTTTTTATGGTAGAAGCATAGCTGAGCATTGGTATGCCAAACACGGGATACACAGGATCAACAATACACTTCCGGACACACATGAGCATTTCTAAACCCTAGGTCTGGTGGGAACTAG
>NW_014040320.1:40735-56044 GCF_001186125.1 Sphaeroforma arctica JP610 | reverse complement strand
GTGTGTGTGTGTGTGTGTGTGTGTGTGTGTGTGTGTGTGTGTGTGTGTGTGTGTGTGTGTGTGTATTATACATATATATATGTGTGTGTGTGTTAATATTATATATATATATAGGCGTGTGTGTATTTGTGTGCGTGTGTTTATTTGTAGGTTAGTACATGTACACTCGTGTGTGTAATAATAGCCTATATAAGTCCCCTTACATGCGAAATAGGACATTGATATAAAATTTTGCTTCGCCATTGCACACAAAACACGCACGTCAAAGTAGATCCCCAGTTTCGCAGACGGTTTTGATCAAGTCATTGACACGTAGGATATAAAATTCATGTGCATATTGTGTATATTAAGCGCATATTCTTACCGGAGATCGAGGAAACCGATGCAGTGGCACATGTACGAGCACCCCACTTTCGGGCGAGTAGGGATGTTTGAGCGATAGCGACCCTGGAGGCCTTGAAAGCGCTCAGCATGGTTTACGTCTGAATTACACACTTTATACCACACTTGCGAATGGTGCTTAAGGTGCGTAATGAGCTTTGGGCGATGTAAAAATCATATATATTTATTATAGATGTACAAGAATATGAAGAAATACCTGCAGAGATGAAGAAATGCCTGCAAAGATGAAGAAATACATACCAGAATGCAAACACTGTTGCTACGCCTCCGATCTCCATACTCCAATCTCCATAGTCCTGAGAGTCCTATAGAGTATAGACTCCTAGTCTCCTGCTATATAGTCCTCAGTCATAGTCCATAGACTATAGAGCCCTCTTCTATTGACCCTTCATTTCCCTTGAAAACGGCCGTTTTTTTAACTGAGCACTGGTAATAATCTCATTAGTCCGTTGTATGCACTCTGCTGGACTGTCCTGGGCTCCTGGGCTCTGTCAAAGACTCAAACTCATGACTGTCAATCCCAATATAAAAATATGCCAAAGTATTCTTATGAATTTGGTCCACGCCGAATGCCGCGGTAGAGTGAAGTAAATATTTATATCTGTGATCTCTATATGCTCTCTATTGTGATTTGCGAGTGATGAAATAATAAATATAAATGAATAGCCCCTGTCATTTAAAAAGTCGAGCAGATCGTGAAATCGAAGTAAATAAATATTGCCAAAAAAACCCCCAAATTGTCAATGGTCAATGACAATGACCACTCTGAATATTTTTGATAATTCTCTTTTTTACCAGCATTCATTTTGTGTTTTTATTTTGAAAAAAGAGAAAAACAGTGATTATGAACTATTCCATGACTCACTTTCTGCCGCCATTCTCTGCTGGTCTCGGACGCTGTCAGTTTCCGAGTTTCAGCCCTCTCTGTTCTGACTCCTATTTTAAAAAATAGTTCTTGATACAAAATCAAATCTTACTCTCTGAAAAAGGGAGCGAGAAGAATCAGACTCCATCAGGGAACATTGGACACCCCGGACAACAGTGGTCATTATTGATATACCGGACCTTATAAGTTATTGATATACCGGACCTTATAAGTTATTGATATACATTAATGAAATGTATATAGTAAAATATACTCAAGATAGATGGCCCTTTAACTAATTACTTTATTCCCTGTTAACTCAGGGTATTTATAGTTTCTATACTAAGTACTAACTGGCATATAGTAATATGTTCAGGGATGAAACCCTGGTCAATGGGTAGGAAAACCCCATCTAGTGCTAATAGATTGACTACCAATCAGATAGCTTAGAATGTCTCTGCAGCGAGCTGATACTCCGCGTCTCGTCACTACAGTACAACAGTCGTTACTCTAGCAAGATACTCCGGACTCCACTGGAATTAGACTGTGGATTGTGGACTGGGAAATGAGCTGATCAGTCACAGACTCTCAGGACTAAGGACACAGGCCTCTCAGGTTCTCACTGCGACCTGCGTACAATGAGAGTACCAGAGCCTAGAATCAGACTCAGACATCAGTGATGATTGGTGATGAGTCGATGACAGTTGTACAGTCGTACCTCTATATATGTCCAGATTCCGCCCAGGGCCAAACTTTGGACATATATAGAGGTAGACATATCTAGGTCAGGTACTACCTGTGTGGTGCATAGGACAGATATGGAGCTGATAGAGGCACTCTGGAATACTCATAGAATGCTCTTTTTGATGATTTGTCTATTAATTTATTTACACGTATATTTGTATTGACCCATCAAACTACATATTGAAAAGTATAGTATAGTATTTACAAGAAATCTTCTTCCATCACAACATCTACGTTGAGTTGTGTTCGACTTGGTTCCACTGATTCTACTTCTTCTGGTTTCTCAGCTTCTGCTTCCGTAAAGGTTTCTGCTTCCATAAAGGTTTCTGCTTCCATAAATATTTCTGCTTCCATAAAGGTTTCTGCTTCCATAATGGTTTCTGCTTCCGCGTCTTCTGCTGTTGTTTTCTTCGTTTTGGGCACCATTCCGAAAACTCTCGCATCACGGTTTGAGATACCCCAAACCTGTCGTGCAGCTGTTTGCATTCTCTAGTTAGTGTTCGCAAGTCCCTCGAGTTAGTCTCAAATGCCTCGAAGGTCTCGGCGCTACATGTTGTGATCAGTTCTTCTTTGAGCTGTAGGAGTGTGGCGGATAGGTTATCGAAAGCCAACCCCTGGAGATATTTATACCTTTCTATTTGTCTGTCGTTCTCCGTCAAGTTACTCTCTTCATCGTCCACATCGAATGTCGCCTCTGGCTCTTCAGCTGTAGAAATGAGAACAATCTAAGAGTTATATTGAATATCAATAAAAGTACTTGGTTGACAAAAACATCAAAAATATTAAATAAACTTACCAGCAGCATTGACATTTAAGGCTTATTCCATAGACATCATAGCATCTATAGTCATCTTCTGTAGTGCAGCTGATTCATCAACTCAATCATCTAATTCCTCTGCCACTTTGTTGTTAGTTGGTGGATTGTTAGGATCAATCATCACACAATATGTCTTAAAGATGGACACTAAATCATCCACATCTTTTTTGACATCAGCCTTCAACCTCTTAGAATAGTCCGACGCATGATTGACGGAAGAATTCTCTGGCAAGCAGGTCGACTTTTTCCAACAATAGGCTAGACTGATTGAAGATATGTTTTCCTATATTGTATTCACTATGGTTGCGACATCCTTCAAACTAGCAGGATAACCAAATTGTAATCCTCTGTCCCCCTCTCTACGTTTTGCTCCTAATCGACGTAGCTCTTTCATACCAATATAAAGGTTTTGCACTGTCTTTGACAGTAATGCGGCCTTGTACTTTCGTTTAAGTGCTGAAATAACCCGTAAATCCATGGGTTGTTGTGTTGGGCGGAAATAACACTATATCGACGTTATACTTCTTCAGATAATCTACATCATGCGTACCAAAATTATCCATTACTAGGCACACGCATTTCGTAGTTCTGTTTCGTACTTCTGTCAGAAACACATCCATCATCCACCATTTAGTAACAGTGTCATCATTCCATGCATTCTTTTGGGTTATATACGGGAGAGGACAAGGTGTGTGATGGAAGTGTCTAAGATACTTTGAATTTCCAATAGTGGCAATTGGAATATTATGCAACCATCAACATTGGTGCAAATAATCAATGTCAACTTGTGTCTTTAGCTTTCATTGGTTTACTTCCTCGCATTTTGCGCCTAGCTTCGTTTGCAGTGATAAATGTTCTGTTTGGTAGTAGTTTATAGAAGAGCCCACTTTCATCCATATTGTATATGTGGTCGATATCAATCTCCGCTAGGTGGATACGCACCTGTTCCATCGTTGTATCATTTTCTTCACTGCTTTTTATTGTATTGCCCACTTCTCCATGCAGTCGTAAGTTTGAAAGTCCTCATCGACGCACAAAATCTTGAAACCATACATTCGATAATTCCAGCGTAGCATTCTCACCTAACATCTCTTCTCCCTTATTGACTATTGTAACAAGCCGAAGCAGTACGTAAATTATAAACGTACTCTTAATAGTACGAGTAACTTAAGTTTCCTAAATGTACTCTTAATAGTACGAGGAACTTAAGTTTCCTAAAAGTACTTTTAATAGTACGAAGAACTTAAGTTTCCTAAAATAGTTTTTAATGGTTTTATTAATTAATACCTTTTCCATATAACATATCAGATGTTTGGATGAGGCCATTAAAAGGCCTCAGTAAAATACTAAACATAAAAGAGTTGGTCTAGCTCTATTAATAGAGCTTTATTTACTTTCCAATTTTAATTTTTATCTGAATACTTCGGTAGCGAGATGGCTCAACCGAATATAGGTTTCTAGGGACCATTAACGTTACCTAGTTGATCCTCCGATAAGCCAACCAGTTGTGCCAGTCTGATGAAGGCTAAGTGGTAATTCTTGATAGTGGCAAGTTATTGGTTATCTTTTATTTATCTATTTTTTCTAAAGATAGGATTTTATGAGTCTCTCGGATTCGCCCCAGTGAAACACACCATAGTTTCTAATAGAGCGACAACGAAACACTGAATAAAATCCCTTCGGCGAAAACAGTACTGAGAGGATTATATATAGGCAATGTCTCAGCCTCATAATCCCTCAGAGTATTGCTGTTTTCACGAGGCATACCTAACTTTACTAAACGTCTCATTTCGTTTATTTACCTTAATATTTACACGATACTTTGAATTTGCCTACACGTTTATTTATTTTAAGACATTAGTATCGCCTTTATTAAACCGAATCTTACACATTTTAAAGTTAGCAAAGGTATTAATTACTTAGACTACTAAAGCGTAAAGGTAGATTAACAACCACAACATATATATTTTTCTCCTGTCCAAGCTAGTCCTTAACAGACAAGCTAGTAGTCATAAGTTAAGGTTTTGACAAAGAAAGACAATACTCCTTCTAAGAAGCGTAAAGCTGAAAAGAAGAAGATGGAGAGAGAAGCCTTTAACGCTGCCGTAGCTACTGCGGCAGCAGAAACAACCGCTGCCGTTGTTGATGCGTTCAACAGCACTGTAGCCAAAGTACTTGCCTCTGACAATAAAAGTCATAAGGGTTTAGCCACTCCGCTTAAGGAAACTACTACCACATATAGAGCCCGAGGGCCAACTATTGCCTCAATTTCAAAGCTTACATTAACGAAGCCAAAAGGTGAGACAAGGGACACGTCTCAAGATGCCCCAACCCATTCTTCTGACAAAACTCAGAAAGGATAGTCCCCTATTATGAGGGCGTCCCCAATTATAGGGGACAAGGACAAATCTCAGGAACCTAATATGGAACCAGAAGAGGAGCCAAGCTCAAGTGGCAAACCCGAATCTACTTCCGAGACTACTAAGCCAACGCGCATAGGTAAGATATTTATTGAAAACGCTGATCTTAAGAATCAGTTAGCTACCATTAAGAAAGACTTTACTGTCAAACATGTAGATCAATTATATAGATCAGGAAAACATACACAGCACTTATGCGAGCATGTTTCCCCGGGCATTACTGAAGCCCTACAGAAGTGGACAGAACGTCGACAGGCAATTACTCCCGAAGAACATAAAAACTCAAGCGCTACGCCTGAGGCATATGATCCAGACGTGCTCAGCGTCTCTATACCTTACGAGGGGTTACCTAGTTGATCCCCCGATCAGCCAACCAGGTATGCCAGTCTGATGAAGGCTAAGTCGGTAATTGTTGATAGTGGCAAGTTATTGGTTAAGACAATGACTAAGGACGTCAAGAGTTTTTTTCTTTTTTTAATTTCTTTTTTCTAAAGAAAGGATTTTACGAGTCTCTTGGTCATAATCTTAACTTATGACTACTGGCTTGTCTCTTAAGGACTAGCTTGGACAAGAGAATAAAAAATATTGTGGTGGTTAATCTACCTTTACGCTTAAGTAGTCTAAATAATTAATACCTTTGCTAACTTTAAAATGTGTAGGATTCGGTCTAATAAAAGCGATACTAATGTCTTAAAATAAATAAACGTGTAGGCAAATTCAAAGTATCGTGTAAATATTAAGGTAAATAAACGAAATGAGACGTTTAGTAAAGTTAGGTATGCCTCGTGAAAACAGCAATACTCTGAGGGATTATGAGGCTGAGACATTGCCTATATATAATCCTCTCAGTACTGTTTTCGCCGAAGGGATTTTATTCTGTGTTTCGTTGTCGCTCTATTAGAAACTATGGTATGCTTCGTTGGGGCGAATCCGAGAGACTCATAAAATCCTATCTTTAGTAATAAAGAAGAAGAAAAAATATTCTTGATGTCCGTAGTTATTGTATTAACCAAAAACTTGCCACTTATCAAGAATTACCGACTTAGCCTTCATCAGACAAGCATATCTGGTTGGCTGAACGGAGGATATACTAAACACTAATAGTCCTTATAAACCTATGTTCGGCTGAGCCATCTCGCTACCGAAGTATAGATATAAATAGATTTGGAAAGTAAATATATTTCTATTAATAGAACTAGACCAAATCTTATGTTTGGTATTTTACTGGGGCGTTTTAATGGCCTTGTCTAAATATCTGATATGTAAAATGGAAAAGGTATTTAATTAATAAAAACCGTTAAAACCCATTTAAGGAAAACTTAAGTTTACATACTTTAATGAGTCTATCAAGAGCACATTAAAAGCACCTGATGTCGGTTGCGTGATCGTGCACCCTTGCACGCAGCAGCGACCTAAGCTAGAAGTATCCTCCATGAAGAAGAAGTAAGTTTAGTGGCTAGAGTGTAGACTACACATATGTATACTTGATACTTATTGTATGAAGTCTCACTAAGATTGTACCCGTGGCCCATCCGTTTTAGGGTTTTAGGGTTTCTAGAACCCTAAACCCTAACTATATTTCAAGCACATCTCAAACTGCTGACACTCTAAATCTCACTTTAGATGTGAACTCAACATACACAGTGCGAAAGTGAACACAAATCAAACAAACCACACAGACCCCAGAAAGGGGTTTTAGTAAAACCTCACCACACCAAACTAGGGAATTTACCACTAGACCAAACAGACTTTGATCGTTAGCCGACACTATGGCGGTCCCCGCCCTCTGGAGGAGAAGTCCATCAACCCACAGACTAAGATGAGAAACTGAAGGCGATTGTACTACCCCTGATAGAGAAGATGACCTACTTCGAGGATTGCATCAAAAAGGTATGTTCATCTGCAGAAGGGTTTCCCAAGGTAAGTGGTGTGGAGGAGATCCTCACACGTTTAGAGAAATTAGAACACACAAACAAAACTCTACTAGAGCAGAACCACGCCCTAAAATGTGAAAATGCAAAACTCCAACAGCAACTAGCATAAAAAAAACAACCCATATAGTTCTGCCACAAACCCACATCCTATACATATCCCAGATACCACAGTAACGCACACACCAGGACTACTACAAACCCCTACAAACAAGGACAAGCCACCAACATACAAATCAATGCTCAACCAAACACGAAGCACTTCCTCGCGTGAGGCACAAACAAACCTGTTCCAGCCAAGCAAGCCCTTTCTATTTGGGATTGCCAAGAGGACTGGGAACTCACAGCTCTCTATTTTAGTTGCAACACACATGCACTAGAAGACGGTACGCTCCCGACGAACAAGCATCTCTCCAAATGGCTTTGGAACTTTCATTTGCTGAAATACATTCCCATATTGCACGCGTCATATCTCTACAAAGATCGTAGCGCAGTAGAACTTGTAGTTCCTACACGTTTTGCAAGCAAAACCAAACAAATCCTGCTTGCTCGTGGTTGGCGCATTAACAAGGGTGCAGACCCCGCTAACGTAACTAACCCAATCGCAATAGAAGGCGCTCGCAAACGTCTATAAAATGCATATACCAGTGCACTATCTCGCGATAAATGTCCACCACAATACCCTAGAGTCCTAACCCACCTACTCAATAGAGTACCAAAAGCCACCACCAAACCCCAAACTCAATCCAGCCCAAACCAAACAGATACCACAACCACCAACACTACTCATAATTATACAACCACGAAAACCACTGACATACGAAACAGCACACACCCACCCAACGCAAAATCTAAACCTACAACACCCGCAACACTACCACCAATCGCAGACCCAAACAACATCACGGACAATACTAATCCGTCCTCAAGAAACCCCAAACGAATTATAATTAGTGGAGACGAAGCAAATAGAAACACAATTAAAGCTAGAATCGAAGATTCAAGCGATGATGAACAAACCGGTGAAGCCTCAGAGCACTATATGTCAGATGACGAAATAGCATCAGTCTTAGGCGATAGTTCGAAATCTCCCACAAGTATCTGATGCAGAAACAGAAAAAGAGCTTGCTGCATTCGAACAAAACCGAACCAATAGTGAGACGAAATCGCAATGAGTGACATCCTCGTGTATTATGTCAACTTAAACTCACTGAAAAATACACAAGCACAATACAGAGCAATAAGTAAACTATGCAGTCAATGTGACGCCCTCTGTTTAGTAGAGACGTGGGGCTATACAGACCGCCTCAATGAAGTTTGCAATGAAAGTAATACCAACCTTATCTATGCTTTACCCCCATCTAGTAGTATACACCGTGGTGGTAGAAACAACGGTGTAGCCTTAATAAGTAGACATAGCTCCAATGATTTCAAACTACATGCACAAAGCCAATACTTTGTAGCATTCACCTTTCGCATGGTCACCATAGCATGTGTCTATTTAGCACCACATCTAGGAGATGACGTATACAAATTCTTAATGGCACTCAACTGCAAACCTTATGTACTAGTTGGAGACATGAATTTCCGCGATACAGAATATAATGACTTCCTCATTAAATATCCCGACCGTAGACAATCTATCGAATACTATGCTCAGCTACACCAAATGGATCATATAACACCAAACAAATCAGCGAACATACGAGTCGATCACGTCTACGATCAATCACGTACGAGAACACAGCTCACACTCATCAAAGCCGCAGACATTTCACTCAAAACAGATCTCGAATGGGTGTTTTCACTCAACATTAAACCACCAGACATACAATACCCCAGTACTATGCCCAAATCTATGGAATGTATGCCAGCACACGGGTACAATAGATACCGAATTCGAACTTATAATTGCAATAACCCGCGCTACGCAAATACCTTTCGAGCAAGAATACGAGCTATCTCTAAGTTATGGCTACGACTTATCCAGAATGCAAATCAGGACAAAATCACATCAGTATATGATACAATCGTTAACAAGCTATGGAAAGTAGCACAGGGTGCATTTTACGGTTACTATCTGGAAAACAACCCCCACAGATCCCACACACCATTACGCGCTACCGAGCGTGTCCATAATGCCACCATTGTGAAATTATTCACTAAACAAAAGAAATAAATCATATAACCGGTTTGTCAGACAGAAATCCTCTACATGAATATCTAGGCAAACAAGCAACCATTTTCACCCCGATGAGACTCACCATGCTCGCTCGCGAGAACATACTCCATTACCCTCCATACACAACCTACAGGAAACTCAAACAAGCATACACAAATAAAAAAACCAAACAAAAAAGAAGGCGCACTGCACCGACAAGCGGCTCGCGAACTCCGATTTGGACTCATCTACCCAGGCGAGGAAGAACGATACCGATTCGACACGCCGCTGAAACATCACAGCTTCAGCAGTCTCCTATTCAGAGCCCCCACGATAGTTGCACTGTACGTAGGGTGACGGGAACTGCCAACACCTGCCGGTAGCCACAAGTCCACCCCGGACATCAAGCATTGTATATAGCAATAGCGTGTAAATAAATAAAGATACCTAACCCTAAACATTAAAAAAAGCCCCCTAAACCCTAAAACCCCTAAATGGTTGGATCAATAGGAAGTATTGATGATGAGTAAAAATTTAAGCTGAGAGCTTCTGATTAATTAGTTCCAGACTTCCAGGGCCCCAAAAGGGGGCCAGCTGACCCAGCTCTCTAGGGGGTCGGCCCAAATGAAAAGTGGACATATATTGAGGTAGACACTTAAAGAGGTAGGCATATAAAAGGGTATGACTGTATTTACATTAAACCCTAATCGGTATTCTTTATTTACTGTTTAGTTTCCAGAATAAGTAAAAACAACCGCAATAGAAAAATTATATTCCTGTTGCGATCAACAGGCGGCAACAGCGGCAGGCCGGCAGCCCTAAAAAAAACAAAAATAAATAAAAAATGCAATAGAAATTTTTAGATTGTGCCGTTTGTATTTACTTTTTCACGGTAATTCACCCTCCTATCTAAAGAGAGTGAATAAATAGATATATTTTATGGGAGAATTTATCACTGAAAGCATATAGCTAGCTAGAGAGCCAGGCCCAGAAGTCCATTCTCAACTTTGAGTCACAGATCTGATCACACTAAAAGCCATAATATTTATTTAGCTAGAACCGTTTATCATTCACATATTAACGCAAGAAACGGGTACAGATCAGTAATTGTATGATTTTCCAATCCTAATTTCTACTGCTTGGTTTGTGCATTTGACGCTATTAGGTCCGCCTGTCGCTTGCGACAGGTTTATATCTTGATATCAGGATACAGGAGGGGGGGGGGGGGGGGGTTAAAGTTATCTGTTCACCATAGCCACTCTCTCTGAGAGTCAGAGTCTCGACTCTCTCTAACAGAGACTCACAGATTCTCAGTCTTACGCCTCACGGCCTGTGACTGCGTGAGGGCTGTAACCTCCCTAAACCCTAAAACCCTATTAAATCATATTTATTATTATTTATCTATAATTTATTCATCAACTGAACGATACGTGACCATCATCAGTGATCATGATGATGACGGCATGAAACTATTTGATATTTTATTAGTATTATAAATATTTTGAATATATATATTTTCACACCGTGCTCGTATAGTAGAACTATCGGAATTTGGTTTCGGATTGCTGGATTGGACAACAGATGTATGTCGTAATGTATAATTCTACTCTTCAGACTTCAGGGAAAACAGGTATTTTATACATACGGGGCCCGGAACTCCGGATACCTTTGTAATTTTTGATTTTTGACTGTCCAGTCACCTGTCACCGCTCTGAGCTCTCCCCAGTCCCAGACTAACAGACTGTTGACTGTTTTAACTGTGAACTTGTGGCCTGGGCCTGTCTCTGTCTTGTTTTCATTGTTTGAGTACTCTCTTTCAAGAGTGTAAAGAAAAAATCTAAAAAAAACACCTGGCAAATATTGTCGTAATACCCATGAGTCAATGAAGTGGCGGTATTATATAGCCCAAATTTCTGACTTTCGAAATATTTTAACAAAAAGACTTTATTGGTAGGAGACTAAATTGGTCTCCTGCTGGGTGTAGTACGTAAAAGATCCATTTTACGGGGGGGTTTTTTTCAAACTGGTCTCAAGGCCATATTTATCTTTTGTTCTTCTCTCTCTCTCTCTCTCTCTGAGAATGTCATGAAAGTGCAACTGTAAAGGCACATCGGCCCTTTTACCCCTTTATCACCTATATATAAATATATCGCATGTAGTAGCCCTCTAAAAAAAAAAAATTTGTGTATTTTAGCTGGTTAAAAAAATCATATTGACATTGGTCATTGACATTTGAATTTATAAAAAAGATTGTTTCAGGAACATGACTTTTATCAAAAAAAAACCCACAAACCAAAATTTATCCAAAATTTATTATGGACTGAGTCGGAGAGTGGGTCCTGGACTCCTGACAATGTGGGCGCGGACAGACTGTGGCTTCTATTATTTTTGGGGCTTTTTTTAAAAACAAAACAATATGGTTTACAAATATTTACCAATTGTTTATAATATCTTGATTAAAAAAAATTTAAAACAATATAATAAGAACCCTAAACACTAAACTCTAAATTTATATGAAAACACACTTGACACATCATGTTGTGGAAACTTAAGACCACGACTACTCTAAATTTGAATAGGGAAACCCCCATCGTTTCGGCTTAGAGGGAAGAATCTTTTAAATGTTTTCGAATACTTTAAAAAATGGTCTATATATAATTGTATGTTCTGGGCCTATGCTCTGTAGTCTGTACACCTTAGATCCCCCTTAACATGACCTGGGGTCGGGGATATGAATACGCCGATAAGCCATATTGATCCATGTGCATCCTCAGCTATACTGCTATAAAAAAGGATCGTTTGGCTCTCCAAATAATCACAACACAACAAAAGCTTTAATTCATAGCTATCAATCTTTTTCAAACACTTCAAAATGATGTTCCGATACTCCACATTAGTCGCTGTTGCCCTATTCAGCACTCTGGCTACTGCACAGCCAGAAGCCGGTGGTGGCCCAGAAGGAGGTGAGGGCATGGGCTTGGGCGATATGGAAGGGGATTCTACATCATCGGTGAGTTCTACCGAGTGCACGATAACGGATGGCGAGACTTGTAGTCAAGATGGAAGTAGTAACGAGTTTTATGGTACTTTGACATATGATGAAGATACTGGCCTGTACAATGGCACGGTCATTTTTAATCAGTGCCCCAACAGTAACCCGAATGGTCGTGAAGACGATGGTGTCGACTACATTATCTCTGCTTCAAGCGACTGTCAAGAAATGACATTCCCCGTTGATGGATACAACACCACGGGACCATGGGCTGCTCCTTTGAGAAATCGACTCGGCATCAGCTTGCACGGTGTGAATATCTATGGCCCAATGGAGGCTGGGTTTGTTGAAGGATTCGTCTGCAATGGAACATGCGACGGTGGCGTTGACGTGCCTGCCTGTGACGCGACTCTTGAATACCAGTGTGGTGCTGAGAACGTCGATTACGCATACCTACTAGATCCGTGCAATGGACATGCCCTGCCATACCATTATCATGCCGACCTCAGCTGTGAGTACGATCAGAACGCACTGGGACATTCAGCATTGATTGGTTATGCTCTTGACGGCCGTGGTATTTATGGGCTAAATGAGGACAACGTAGATGGCGAGGCTGTGCAGCCCACTGACCTCGACTTCTGCGGCGGTCACTATGGTGCTATAGAGGAGGGCGGGCCTGAGGTATATCACTACCACACACAGACCACAGCGCCATATGTACTGGGTTGCTTCGGCCCAGTCGAATCTGTGGAAGAGTGCAGGGAATTGTACCCAGACAATTGTGGTACCGATTACTTGATCCTTGAGACAGAGGCTGGCAGCACATGCTATGACACCGATTGCCCGTGTTTCTTCGCTGATGGCACCAACTCTGACTACACGGCGGAAACCTGCCCAGTCTAATCTATCAATTATAAGCAGAAATCAGATGTACTGACACAATACTCACTACGTGAAAAACAACTTTCGACTTTAATGCATTTTCAATAATAAAAAACAATCCAAAATAATCTGAATTTGATTCACGTATTTCTTATATGTTAAAATGATTGATAGTGGGACAGTGATAGCATTGTCTTTGAACTCTTTGCCTTGGTAATAGGGTGTGAATAATATTTCTCATTAAAACATTGGAAACTAATGGCTACTAGAGAAAGACATCGTTCTGTTAATCTTGTAAAATCAGGTATAGTACATAGAACCATATAGTGTATAGAGGAAGTCCAGTTAACACAGATATCATCATAGTATAGACTCGAAAGTCTCCAATATATAGGGGTTCGGGATGCGATGCTAATATAGTTGATTTATGCATTGTAATACTGATATCACATATATTATAGAATCCACACTTTCATTCTCAATTTCAATTCGAGATCTTTGCAGTCGGCTCCCTGAACTGTATTGGTATGGAGAACAATACTAATACTCACACAACTTGAGGTGGAACTCAACAACTCTAGCAATGTGCCGAAACTGAATACACTTATATTACAATAGGGCATGGTTGCAGTGTTCCACTTCATTTGACCGCGAGTTGTCATTAGGGTGTTGCCTTTATAAGGAAACGTGTGCCATATCAGAAATTCATCGCATGGACAATGTTGTACACTATGATATGAGAATCGCTTGATGCATACCCAATGCAGTGATGATTATAAATTATTGTCAGCTCAAAAAAGCTATCTCACCATTTAAGAGGGTTCGAGCTTGGTGTGGCAACTGAATAGATCTGTCAGGTCTATCTCAAATCAAATCTCCATAGAAAACCCTACGGTACCTGGACGCTTCGCTCGATGATCAATATATATATATATATATATATATATATATATATATATATATATATATATATATATATATATATATATATATATATATATATATAGTTTAGATAGTATAAATATATATTTTAGAAAGTATAAGCATATAGTTTGGATAGTATGAACATATAGTTTCGATAGTATAAATATATAGTATAGATAGTATCAATATATATTTAAGATAGTATAAACATATAGTTTGGATAGTATCAATAAAAAGTTTCGATAGTATAAATATATAGTATAGATTGTATCAATATGTAGTTTAGATATCATGGTCAGACCACAAATGTCTAAATACATACACCTCTAATAAAGCTCAATCTTTCAGCTACATGACAAGGAGACATTAAGACCGTCTTCCTACGTTCCTTCGCACTTTCTACTTACTCCCCTTTTTCGCCAGGAACCGTGCACGTAAATCATCGTCTAGCTCAATTTCATCCCCATGCTTCCCTTGATCGATGGCCTGAACAAAAGCCGCCTCAAAACCACGTGAGTCTCTGTGGTCCAAACCATACAGTTCTGCACAATCCTTCCACAGTCCATACAGCACAGATATATCCCTCTTCTCCGTCATGCGTTCAGGGTCTTTCAGGAACCTCTGGCCTTCCTTAAACCAGTCATCTCCTAGGTCACTCACGTCTAGGGGATCGTTTTTAAGTTTGTGGGGAGGTAGTGGCTTGGCTTCCGTAGGTAGTACATACGCTTGGAGAGATATCTCATCGAGTATATCGTTATCCCATATGATAAAGTAGTAGTCTCCGTCCAAGTCACCGTCGGCTATATGCTCGGGTAATGATGCCCCATGGTTGCTGAACATCACTGTACCTAGTTCAAAGTTCTGAAGAAGAGCCCTACAGACGATAATTGATACAGACATAAGTTAATTTGAAAGTATTACACGCTACGCAACCCACTTTAATAAACGATCTAAATTATAGCATATGGGAGCTACTATTTTCATTTAATTTTAATATACTATATATAGCAGTAAAACGCGCCACATATACAGAAACAGACACAAACATAAACACAGACATATATACATATACATATATATTTATATGTATATACATATACATATATATATATATATATATATATATATATATATATATATATATATATATATATATATATATATATATATA
>NW_014040320.1:38445-39578 GCF_001186125.1 Sphaeroforma arctica JP610 | reverse complement strand
GACTATAAACCCTTACCGCCACTTAACTGCCATTGTAAGCGTAGACTATAAACCCTTCGCCATTAACTGCCATTATAAGCGTAGACTATAAACCCTTCGCCATTAACTGCCATTGTAAGCGTAGACTATAAACCCTTCGCCATTAACTGCCATTGTAAGCGTAGACTATAAACCCTTCGCTATTAACTGCCATTGCAAGTGTAGACTATAAACCCTTCGCCATTAACTGCCATTGTAAGCGTAGACCATAAAACCTTCGCCATTAACTGCCATTGTACGCGTAGGCTATCAGGATACAATGCACATACATGTACGTACAGTCCGCAACTTCTTTTGAATCAATTTTTATTTTTTTGACACCAATGTTCGACCCGACAGATGTTCTGTCCATGTTGCATATTCTGGTAGCTATATTATTTCTACCATGCTGACCACGCGGCCAGAAGGCTCCCTCAGCCAACACACGCCTCTACAGTGCCGTTGGGGCATGCTACATACACAAGTACGAATGCACTCACGTTATATAATATATACACGGTCACACACCTACACGCGAATAATGCACATTGTCCATACAATGATACCACGTAGTAAAACATAGAACATACACCTCACTAGTGTGATATAGTCCTCACTCTCCAATAGACAACACAAGCCCCTCCAGTATCTTTGGAGTGTACAACATGCACAGACACCCATTCACATGCCCGGCACTTAGTTGAACACTGCATATCCACCCGACAAGTACTGTCCCTAAAAACAACCGTAAGCAAGTCAGCCCTGGCCAGTGTCGTCGCCTGTGTCAGAACACCCACACACGTAGAATACACAACAATACACTTACATACGAAACAGTAGACACCAAAGCAACCTTGTCTTATACATAGAGGACAATACACACAACAATTCACCTGCATAGGAAACAGTACACACCAAAACAACCTTGTCATATACATAGAGACATAGAGGACAATACACACAACAATGCACCTACATAGAAAACAGTACACACCAAAACAACCTTGTCTTATTCATAGAGGTCAATACACACAACAATCCACCTACATACGACACCGAAGCAACCTTGTCTCATACATAGAGGACAATACACACAACAATGCACCTACATAGGA
>NW_014040320.1:28225-37032 GCF_001186125.1 Sphaeroforma arctica JP610 | reverse complement strand
CACACCAAAGCAACCTTGTCTTATACATAGAGGACAATACACACAACAATACTCTTACATACGAAACAGTACACACCAAAGCAACCTTGTCTTATACATAGAGGACAATACACACAATAATGCACCTACATACGAAACAGTACACACCAAAACAACCTTGTCTTATAAATGGAGGACAATACACACAACAATACACCTATATACGAAACGGTACACACCACAGTAACCTTTTTATAAACATAGGGGTCCTACCTGACAGGTGTAGACACCATGCTGGAACTCTTCATTCGCCAACGCAGCCCAGTCACTCTCCTTAGCCTCCTTGCCGATCATCAGCATACGGCGCAAATCAATGTACCAATCCAGGAACGTAAGCCTTGGCTGGCGTTTGCTCGACAGGGTGAAGTGAGTCATATACTGATCTCCTATCATAATGGGCCGTGCGCCTTCGTCCACAGGCACTTGCCAGTACGGTGTGGGTTTGATTTGTGACGCCGCCAGTGCTTCGAGAGCCTAGCTGAGTCCGTGGGTCAAATGCTTGAGTGCGAGTGTGCTCAGTTTAGAATAGCACCAGCGTGTGCTATAAATAGAACCACGAAGCGTGTATTCAACTCTACATACACTTGCCCGTACGGGCGCGAGTTTGGACTATGAAGTGGTGAGTGTTTCGAGTGCCTGACGGGGTCCGTAGATTAAATGATTGGATGTGTACTACATATAGACAAGCGTCAGTGTGTACTGCTATCAGTATACTTGGTTGTATACCTACTAGTCTACCTACTGGGACTTGACAGAACGTTGCGGGTTTGAGCTGTGCTGCCGTGAGACCTTTGAGGACCTGGCTGGGTCCGTAAATTAAAATAAAGGCTCGATTGTGTGCTATTTTTAGAATAGCGCTTGTGTGTGCTATTTTTAGAATAGCGCTTGTGTGTGCTATTTTTAGAATAGCCCTCGTGTGTGCTATAATTAGAGTGATGGGTTATGCACCTTACACCACAGAAAACTGCCAGCAGCGCAGACTTAATAGGCAATGCCGCGAGAGCTTTTGAGAGCCGTACTTTCCGTAAGTCAAACAACAAGTAGAGACGGAAGCCATAGTTTAGTTGCTATAGGTGGTAAAGACTGGAGCCTCAGTTTAGTGGCTACATTATGCATTATACTTACAACGTCTCACCGTGTGGTATTTATACACCCACTCAACCACATACATCGTACGGTGCGCTTGCACCTACATGACTCACGCACTGAAGTCCAGGTGTGTGTTACATGGTGCACATTTTAATTCGCCGGGTTAGGGTTTTAGGGTTTAAAGCAGGGCCGCCTGAGTATAAGCGGGCTATTTTTAGACCGGCTTGCACAACCGAGGTATGTGCGTACATGCCCGTGTACTACTGACATGTGCGTGTGACCTATTGAACCCAATCCATATCTCCAATGTTTTAAGGTGCACACCCTCTTATGTAAGCCAGCATTCACCGATTCATGGGCTTCTAAATGGGCCTTCTGACAGCGCACCCCACAGATGCACGACGCTCAGATACCGCACACCTCTACGCCCAAGGCATTGCACTCGAACACACTACACAGACACGCTTGCCCGTGATTGGGGCGTATCATATATCTACGTACAGTAACCAGTGATGCCAAGTACATACTCACGCGGCTCCCAAACAATGCAAGATACCTACCTTCTCCGTATCCACATCCACCAGAGCCGTCCCCGGTGTCTGCACCTCACACACCGTTTTTCTCACCGTTGTGAGCTTATCCCCCGCATCTCCAGGCTCTCGCACTCGGTAGCTGGACTGCGTCATGGGCTCTATGGTACCCTTGAGTCCTTTATGCACACCCCTAACCACAGCCAAGACATCCCCCACCACGCCCACTCACAGGCTATTGGTGTACTCGTCTGGCATGTCGAAGGGTGTAGTGGCAGAGGCAGCCGTGGCACTGACAGCGCTTGTGGATAAGCCCATATCTCGCATGAGAGCATCGGTATCTACCTCCAAGGCCTGCTGCACGCCAACGCCGGGCAGGATACGGCACGAGCGCTTGACCACATTCGTCTGGGCCAGGGCACACTCGGCTCCCTTCGCGACTATATCTAAGGTGTAGTTATGCTCCGTCAATCTCACCACAACCTTTTTTTTGGAGGTTCTGGGTTCTGCAATGAGTTTAGGAACGCAAAACCCCAAAACCCATAAACATTGATCGAGTGGCAAAACTCGTGCACATTCTACAATGCAGGTGAACGCAATCAAGTACTAGTTTGGAATACCAACCCCAGTCACCCGTGCTTTCAAAACGCGTCGTGCCATTTCCTTTCATTCAATACGTTTATTATTTTCGGGCCTTTTTGCCTACTACTTATTTACACATAAGTTTAGTTTAGTTCATCCATCCCCGACACTTTTTGGAACCGCACAGGCATGGTGCGCGATTTTCGTCATCAAAGTCGAACATGTAGTCGTAGCTGAACTCTTCACCCACCTGAGCGAATTCAGGCAACAATGGGAACGGAGCAGGATGTTAAGCAAGCGTGGGAATATATCATATTTGAGTGTGATATAGATTTTAAGCAAACTTGAGAATATAACATATTCAAGTGTGCCATAGAACTTTTGCAACAGTCCGATACGATCAAGGACACTATGTGAACAGCGGTTGCTCACATTCACGCCATAGCACAGGTCGTCACATATCCATGTCAGGCTAATAGTACAGCTGCAGGGCTCGTCTGCCATACTGTGGCCGTGGGTCAAGTACTACCACATGTGGCAAAACGAGAGCACGACACAGAGACCGCACCAGCGCAAGTGCAAACGCCTATGGAGTTAGTACAACGGCGCACACAGGCAAGAAACCCTAAAAACCCCAACCCCAACTCTAAAAATCCTAAACGTCTATAGTGGTAGCACAACAGCCCACACACGCAAGTGTAAACGCCTATTGAGCTAGTACAACGGTACGTTTTACCATACCTGAATGTCGCGAATGGCTGTGATGATGATATGGTCTTCGCCGCAGACAGTGATTATCTCTGACTTGCAGCATGGCTGTAATAGTGCACAGGGAAAGTGTCCCAAAGTATAGGATTGAGTTTGGGTTGGGCGACAAAACATACTAAAGGGCCTCCATAGAGGCCGAGTCTAGGCTTTACACTTGAAGGTACAACAAAGGGAACATACGCGTATGTGCAGTATGGGTTTGTACACACAGAGTGTGGCCATAACATATCCTTCATCTCTGCGATGGTGTGCACAAACGAAGAGGATCGGCACAGGACGGGGCCCGCCACCGTGTAGATTGAATCACACAGCGCGATCGGTTGTTTTAAACTATTAACACACATCACACACACATATACACATACACCCGTACAACGATACGAATGCATACGGGGTCAGGGTGTTGTAATGTCCTTAAGAAGATACACCCCCCTCCTCCCAATGATATTGGCAGTTGCGTCGTACGCACAGACACACTTTAAGCGTTACACTCTACACGTACGAGTACTAAGAAGTGAGTACAGTACAGTACATATACAAATACACCAGCAGCCCCGCTGTGCTCTCGTACAATAAATATGCATATATGCATGTCTATATATATATATATATATATATTTATATATATATATAGATCTATATATATCTATATATACAATGCGTTTGGACGGATGCCCGAGTGCGTAGACATATAACACACCTCACAGGAGTGGTTGATAAATCGGGCGGCATTGCCAATAAGTGTGGCGTCCACCACAATCTCATCGTTCATTTTGAACATGTAACATCCGATTTTGCGACTGTTGTAGTAGCGTTCTCGTTGGTCCGTGAGATGCTGCGATGGTAAAGTAATTATGATGATATTGTTATAAGTACTCATTGCGAGCATTCATATTCGTATGCAACCTCGTAAAAGATAAACAAATCAGTATATATATATATATATATATATATATGTATATATATACATATATATATATATATATACACACACACAAACACACACACACACATATATATATCTTATTGGATGGGGAATAAGTTTGATTCTACCAAAGGGATATGGTGGGGAAGTAAGCTACGAACAACGGTCTCAGTAGGCCGAATAAACAGTTTTATTGACATGTCCATATCAGCATCACACACACAGAGTTGTGCGTACATATACAACGCTTACTGCAGACGCCAATATATAGCACTAGCAACTCGAATGTCCAAGTATTTTAGGGTTTAGGGTTGACTCAGCCTCAATCAATAGTCTGTATGGCGCCATGTACCTACCTTTCCATATATGAACATCTTCAGCATTTATCCACAAAGCATAAACAAAGCATTAATCCACATTGTACACGAATGCACACGCACGTACACCACACTCCCATCCCATACCAGTCTGATAGCCTCGCCCGCATACTCAATCACCATCTCCCCTGCCTCGATAGGCTCAGTGGCGTATAGGCCTTGGCCTTGGATGCCAGATCTACCTACACGCGTGCGCTTCCTCACCAGCTCTCTCAGCTGCTTGTACTGCGTCTCTATGGTGTCACCAGCCCTCCGGCGCTCGCACTTGTGAGCGTCGTGTGAGTTCTGTGATTGGGTGGGCATGGGTGTGGGGTTGTGCGGGGTGAGTGTGGGTATCAGAAATCATCAGAGAAGGTAGTAAACACGAGTCACACATTGTGAACGTGTGCGTTCTGTGATTGGGTGGGCATGGGTGTGGGGTTGTGTGGGGTGAGTATGGGTCTCGAGAGCTATCCGACATGGTGAGCCATATAACACATCAATGACTGGAAACAGTCGTTGGCAGTGGGTTAAGGGTTTAGGGTTTAGGATTTAGGGTATTTAGGGTTTAAGCATAGGTGCGGTGTGATATAGATACCAGAAACTGTCGGAACGGCACGAGAAGACCCGTTCGAGGGGTCACAAACGAGATGCGCATATCGACGTCAGTCAGCACCTTCAGATCCTCGCAGACACGGGACGGGATAGCTTGTACACCCCACCTGCGCTTAGTGCCCTATAATCATCTGTGCAAATACGACACCCGCCTCCCCGACACCAACGACCAATCAGAAGCACAATTATAAATAGCACATACAAAGAGTACTCCGCGTTGCCTGGTAACGCCGTTTTTGGTGGGGGTGGAGTCTGTATGGTCCTCCCGTTCCACCCGCATGGTGGTGCATCGTGCTTTGCTGCGTCTCTTTGTGTAAAGGTCGCCCCTGGCACAGCCCGACACAGAGTGGCGAGTGAGATCATACGCCTTAGCCGCAGCCAGCTCTAGTTCTTCATCCTGTTTCAGTGGTCGAGAGAGTGAGTGTGTGTGAGTGTACAGAGAGTGAGTGTGTGTGAGTGTACAGAGAGTGAGTGTGTGTGAGTGTATTCAGAACAAGCGAAGGGAACGTCCGATGAGACAGACGTATGTGTGACTGTGTGGCTGTGCAGTGGTCCAGAGAGTGAGTGTGTGTGAGTATACAGAGAGTGAGTGTGTGAGAGTTTACAGAGAGTGAGTGTGAGTGAGAGTGAGTGTATTCAGAACAAGCGAAGGGAACGTCCGGTGAGACAGACGGGTGTATGACTGTGTGGCTATGCAGTGGTCCAGTGAGTGAGTGAGTGTGAGTGTACAGAGGGTGAGTGTGTGTGAGTGTACAGAGAGTGAGTGTGTGTGAGTGTACAGAGAGTGAATGTGTGAGAGTGTACAGAGAGTGAGTGTACAGAGAGTGAATGTGTGAGAGTGTACAGAGAGTGAGTGTGTGTGAGTGTATTCAGAACAAGCAAAAGGAACGTCCGATGAGACAGACGTGTATGTGACTGTGTGGCTGTGTAGAGGTCCAGAGAGAGTGTGTGTGAGAGTGTACAGAGAGTGAGTGTGTGTGAGAGTGTACAGAGAGTGAGTGTGTGTGAGTGTATTCAGAACAAGCGAAGGGAACGTCCGATGAGACAGACGTGTATGTGACTGTGTGACTGTGTAGAGGTCCAGAGAGTGAGTGTGAGAGAGTGAGTATGAGAGAGTGTACAGAGAGTGAGTGTGTGTGAGTGAATTCAGAAGTATCGAAGGGAACATCCGATGGGACCGACGTGAGCGTGACTGTCAGTATGTGTATATGAATGGACGTGAACGTTAGGGTGCACAGAAGTGGGTGTGGGTGTGGATATATACACATGTATAAACACAGCGCATTTGTTGTACGCCCATACATCGTCAGTCTATGAACATCTCAAACCCTTACCCTAAACCCTAAAACCTTAGCATACATATTAACCATGCCAGTACACCCGAAGTAGTGAAGCTCACACCACAGTACCTGTCTCGCCGGTTCGCCCGAGGGTGTGGGGAAGGTCTTGAAGCGATAGGCATCACACATCCACGACCCAGGCAGCCGCTCAATACGTCTGACTGTGTGAGTGGCCGACAGACCAAAGAACCAGTGTGCATACACCGAGTGCTTGGTGCGGGGGTGAAACGAAACGCGTTTACTAACGGCGTCTTTGACCGGCACGCTGTGGCTGTAGCTCGGTTGCCTGGATACGGAATTGCGGGCTGAGATGGTTCGACTGCGAGCGGCGGGTTTGGTGGAGGAGAGGCGGGATGTTCTGGTTGCACCGGACCTCATAGCAGTGGACGGGTCAATGCTAGGGCTGGGATTCGATTGGCCCTTAGCTCCGGGCATAGCGCCATCCAAGGCTTCTGATTGGTTGAGATCGAAATTCCGCGCGCTCTCGACCAATCGCAACACAATGCGCACGGCCGCCAACACCGACCGACGCGATATGCGGACGCCCTCAGGTGATGTGATGACAAACACAGGGTACGCGCCCGTGGTGCTTATTTCGCAACGGTACGGAATACGCTTATTCGGCGTTAGTACACTCCTGTAAAGGGGTAGTAGCGATGCACCAAGAGAGATCGTATGGTGAGGGGTTGGTGGGATTAGACTTGAAACCCTATTGTATTATGAGCCATGGTACACTTGCGCACAGCAAGCCGAGCGCATTTATAGGCAAACAGAGACACCCTAAAACCCTAAACCTTAAAACTAATACTTACCAGAACATGCGCACAGCATAGTACCCAACGGGGCAGATGTACTGTGTACTATAGAAGGGAACCCTAAACTCTAAAACCCTACACCCTAAAACCAGTACTTACCAGAACATGCGCACAGCATAGTACCCAACGGGGTAGATGTACTGTGTACTATGGAAGGCGGGGTGTGGCACTATGCGTCCCATGTTCACAGTCATAAGTGTGCTGTCTCTAATGTACACGTGGGGCAAGTTAGCTTTGGCTGCTGCGTTGGTGGTTTCATGTATGCGGTTGGTGATGGTGCCAAGGGCTTCGTAACGCGTTAACATGCTCGTGCAGACGTCTTGCAGCCCGATGGTTTTGGAGATCTCTTCGTACCAGGTATGGGGGTTGTTCCAGGCTGCCAAGGAGGCAGGATAGTGTGTTAATATAGGTATATGCAGTCAAAAGACAACGTTTTCTTCTATTGAGCAAGTATAGTTCCATGCATACGCCTAATTTTTAAACGTATATAGTTCCATGTATGCGCCTTTTCTATTAAATGTATATAGTGCCATGCATACTCCTGGAGGTCTACTATGTCAGTGCGTTCACGACCAAGTTCTATATCTTGTAGCACCAGTACATGCTTGTACATACATCTCTAGGCCACAAATTTATACCCTAACATGTGATAGATTCATATGTACCATAGAATTTATAGAAAGACATGTAAGCATCGCCTTAACATGTGATAGATACATATGTACCATAGAATCGTATGTACAAAGAGACATATACCTGTCTCCATGTTTGTGTGAGTGCGATGATCATACGCTCTACAATACGTAAACGTAAACACGCGTACATGCTAGCGCACCCAACTCTGCGGTCACAGGTTCAGCACAACTCCGCCCGGACATGCACATATAGTCCACGCCAGGCGGAGTATGGTATATTGTACGACCCACTACACGCATTTGTATGTGGATTGCTCACTGCTACATAAAACAGGCTGTGTGTAATTTGGGTGGTTCCGTGGGTGTGGAGAGTGCACAGTAGATACATGAGCAGACCACTTAGACTCAGCTATGTCCGACTATGTATGGACACACTCGCTACACCCACTCTCCCCAACGGATAACGTATATACATACTGGGGCATACACAGATTAAGCATAAATACTAAAATATACACACACCATGCACAAAAATTTCGTATACTGTGGAGACTCCGAACGCACAAAGACCACACACACAGACACAGACACAGACACAGACACAGACAGACACAGACACAGACACATGCACAGACACATACACAGGCACAGACACAGACACAGGCACGGACACAGACACAGACACAGACACAGACACAGACACAGACACAGACACAGCCACAGCCACAGACACAGACACAGACACAGCCACAGCCACAGACACAGACACAGACACAGACCCACAGACACACCAAGAGGCTTCTCCCCAATGCCGTCCCGACTGGCATCAGTGATCTGATCCACTCCATCAACCGCGACAGTCTCTGACAGGCTGTGCTGTGGACACAACACCGTGCCATCGGTATGAAACTCACACCCCGCGGCACGTGCACAGGGATAGTGGAACACGATGTTGCAGCGATTTAACGAACATTTGACAGCCGCAAACTTCTCGTCGCACAGGTTGCATCGGTGGTTTATCTGATGACGAGAGAGAGAGAGAGAGAGAGAGAGAGAGAGAGGAAGGGGAGGGGGGGTGGACGGGGGCCGACGGGTGGGGTGGTGGTGGTCGGT
>NW_014040320.1:9523-17023 GCF_001186125.1 Sphaeroforma arctica JP610 | reverse complement strand
ATTAAATATTTATAAAGTCATATTTAATATAGCTATATTAATATACTTCACAATGAAATATTTATAGTTATATTTAATATAATTTCACTTAATATTGCATGCTTCACAATTATTGTGTTAACACACGTGTCGTATAAGAATTCATATTCATGCTCACAATCGAGTACGCCTAACTAGACCCCCTGGGCTCATCCGAGGATCCGCTGAAGACTGAGTGGGTAAATGAACTTATGTCATGTACACAGGGGGCATTCACAGGAACATAACCAATACTAACACCAGACACACACTAACACCATACACACATGTACAACATTGGGAATATATACAAACATATATATAAAGGCAAGGCTCCTCACACAAACAACACACCACTCGACCAACAGGAATATACACATACACAGAAACCACGACTCAACCAACCAACCCGAATATACACACACAAACCAAACCACCTGGTTGCATGCGTGTGTTACGATGGAGTTGCTCATTGTTACCTACCTCGCCCCAGTACGGCTGGCACACCTCCATGGCTAGCCTACTCAGCTGCACACACGCCTCGCGATTGGGACGCGTGCTGCTGTCCACACAGGTGGCCGTCAGAGGGTGTGCCGTATGTAGCACATGCACCGGGCGTGTCTCTGTGTTGTGTGTGAGCCTGTTGTCTGTGGTGACTAGCGTGCTCAGGGGTTTGATGAGGTCCAGGAGGGGTGTGTCTGGTGGTGCTGTGGAAGTGTGGCAGCTTAGAGACTTTCCTGTCGTCGATGATGCGGACGGTGTGTGACGCATGGCAGGCATAGCTGGGTATGGGAAATGGGAGGAGAAGGTGTCTTTGAGATTAATGAATAACATAGCTGGGTATGGGAAAGGGGAGGGGATTGTGTCTGTGAGGTTGATGAATAACATAGCTGGGTATAAGAAATGAGAGGAGAATGTGTCTGTGAGGTTAATGAATAATATAGTTGGGTATGGGAAATGGGAGGAGAATGTGTCTGTGAGGTTAATGAATAACATAGTTGGGTATGGGAAATGGGAGGAGAATGTGTCTGAGGTTAATGAATAATATAGTTGGGTATGGGAAATGGGAGGAGAAGGTGTCTGTGAGGATAATGAATAACATAGCTGGGTATGGGAAAGGGAAGGAGAAGGTGTCTGTGAGGTTAATGAATAACATAGCTGGGTATGGGAAATGGGAGGAGAATGTGCCTGTGAGATTAATGAATAACATAGCTGGGTATGGGAAATGTGAGGAGAATGTGTCTGTGAGCTTAATGAATAACATAACTGGGTATTGGAAATGGGCGGATAATGTGTCTGTGAGGATAATGAATAGCATAGCTGGGTATGGGAAATGGGAGGAGAAGGTGTCTGTGAGGATAATGAATAACATAGCTGGGTATGGGAAAGGGGAGGAGGTGTCTGTGAGGTTAATGAATAACATAGCTGGGTATGGGAAATGTGAGGAGAATGTGTCTGTGAGCTTAATGAATAACATAGCTGGGTATTGGAAATGGGCGGAGAATGTATCTGTGAGGTTAATGAATAGCATAGCTGGGTATGGGAAATGGGAGGAGAATGTGTCTGTGAGGTTAATGAATAACATAGCTGGGCATGAGAAATGGGAGGAGAATGTGCCTGTGAGCGTATCGAATAACTATCCTCCGGCGATATTGAATAGGCCTGCTTTGACATGTCATCGGCATAGGCCTACATGCGTGCCTCTTGCTCACACCCGTGGATCGACGGTCCTGACAGATCGTGTGTATATTAGTTCTGGTCCCGAAATATTGTAGGTAAATTAGTTCGGTGGCTAATGGGCTGTAGGTAAATTAGTTCGGTGGCTAATGGACAGTAGGTAAATTAGTTCGGTAGCTAATGGACTGTAGGTAAAATAGTTCTGTAGCTGATGGACTGTAGGTAAATTAGTTCTATGGCTAATGAACTGTAGGTAAATTCGTTCTGTGGCTAATGGACTGTGTGGCTAGTAGACTGTGAGTATATTAGTTCTGTGGGTAGTGTAGGTACGTCCGGCTTTTCTCTTTGATTGGTGATCAGTCTATACGTTAACAACCACACAAACGGCCAAACGCTTGTACAGAACACTTGTGTGTCGAGGGGTGTAACTGTGCTTTTGTCCACTTTGAAAACGTTTAAAAGGATTGCAGACCAGCACAGTCTTCACAAAGACATTGCATATGCGTACGTACTGCTACCTCGCACATCACATCCGATGGACCAACGTAACTGGAACAGTCAGTCGCTAAACTCACACGCCGATTTAGGGTTTAAGAAGTTTTGGGATTTGGGGGGTTTATAAATCAATGTTAGTTCGAGGTGCTATTAAAGAGCATCTAGAATGGGAGATCCACATATGCCACCCATACATACCACACTTTAAACCCCTAAAACCCTAAAACCACAGCACATCGCGCACCAACAGAACCACTACATCACACAACAACACACGAGTGCCAGGACACCCTCACGAGTGCCAGGACACCCTCACGAGTGCCAGGACACCTTCACGAGTGCCAGGACACCCTCACGAGTGCACACCACTCCACACGCGTACATGACACCCAGAGCCCCACATAAACGCAACCCTCCGTACCGTTCTTCACAGCTGTTGCAAACTCTCGTTGTTCTGAGCTCAGCGCCACAGACATCGCACTCTCGTGTCGGTCTGTGACATCTCCGACGCGTGGTTCTAGTTTATCGGCCGACGTAGCCATCTCCGTATCCACCCCACACCCCCCACTGTCCTCTAGACCTCTCCTGACAGCATGGGTTAGCTTGGGCTTGGCCACAGACTTCCGCTGCTTGCGCGCTGTGGCATGGACCGCAGACTTTGACGACTTTACAAGTGCGTCCGTAGAAAGTGACTTGTGCTTGGGTTTGGTATCAGTAGGCGCGGGCTTGTGCTGTGTATAACTGCTGTGGTTGGAGCCAGTAGTGGTTGCCATGGCAACCGGTTCACCGGCGCTGCTGGGCACCAAGGCAGGCGTCTTGGCAACGTCATCGGTAACCTTGGTAACCAGTTTATTGCCATGGCTTTTCTTACTGGGCTGAGTCTTGCGCTGCTTGCCTGGCTTCACCACCCCGCCCGAAGTGCTTCCTGTCTTCAGTTTCTTACTAACCATAGGCACCCCCTCCGAGCCTTTGCCATCCTTGGAGTGTACCGCTTTCGTCCCGCTTTCCCCCGTGAGCTTGACAGCAGGGGGTAGTTTTTTATCCGTGACGGTCTTCTTGCTCTCCTTCTCCGTCGCCTTCGCCTGCCCCTGCCCCTGGGTGGTCTTAGGTGTTGCCTTGGACCGTGCCTTGGCTTTCTTCGTCGTTGTAGACTCCAGTACCTGCACTCCCTTGGGCACCTGAATCTCCCCCACGCCATCCTCCGTGAACAAGACATCTCGCACATTCGGTGCCACTCTCAGCTCGGCCAACCCCGCCACCCCGTCCCCTGCTGCATCCGTGTCTCGCTGTGCCAGTGTGTGGGCTGGCGTGTGCGTGGCACTCACTTGCTTCTGTATCTGATGCAGCTGCTGTGCGCGCTGGTCAAATTTCTTCCACGGCATCACCTCGGCCTCAGACTCTGACGAGCCCTCCAACTCCGACACCTCCTGGTTGCCATGGCGACCACGCGGGGGCTCCTCTCCCGCTACACCCCCACCATCCTGAGGCGCGTCAGTCCCTTTTGTTGGCCGTGGGTGGGTCAGTGGCAGGTCATGCAAGTGCAGTGCTTGTGCCAAAGGCTGTGTGTGTGTGTGAGACGTGCGCTGGTGCTGGTGCTGGTGCTGGTGTTGTGGTTGTTGCTGTGGTTGTTGCTGTGGTTGTTGCTGTGTTCGTTGTTGTAGTTGTTGCCCTGTGGTTTTGCATTCCTTCACAAAAAACGTGTCTGGCGGTGGTTGCACCACTGTGTGCGGTGCGTTTGGCTGCAGGTGTGCCTGTGCTATCTGTGGCGACGAGACACGCTTCTCTGCTGACACAGGTTTTGTGGTTTTTCGGGTTGGTTGTGAGGGTTTTCGGGTTGGCTGTGAGGGTTTTCGGGTTGATTGTGTGGTTTTTCGGGTTGGTTGCGATGGTTTTCGGGTTGGTTGTGAGGTTTTTCGGGTTGGCTGTGAGGGTTTTCGGGTTGGTTGTGAGCTTGTCCCGGTTGGCTGTGAGCTTGTTCGGCTTGGCTGATAGGTTGGTGCTACTGCAGGCTGCCTGACTTCCAATACACCAGGGGCCACGCTATCTGTATGGGTGGGCAGGTGTGCCGCAGACGTCCCTGTCGCCTGCGTGCGCTCGTGCGTGGGTGCCTGCAGCGTGGTGTGCGATGGAGTGCCTTGCAGCGTACCTAGTTCTGCATGCGTGTCCCCTTTTCTCCGTGTGCCCAGTGGAGAGTGTTCTGTGTGCTGCTGTCTCAGTGCGTCCATGTCCATGTCCATGTCTCTACCACTGCCTGGTCCCTCTGCCCCTGTGCCATACCCAGTCCCTCTCTTGTTCTGTCCTGGCCCTGACTCAGTACTCTCGGGTGCACTCCTGCCCTTACCCCGTCCGTGCAGGTTATTGGGCACATTCACCTCCTCGCGGTCGGCTCTCCCAAGCGCAACGGGCGATGGAGGGTCTGTTCTAGGCAGTGCCTGGGGTGTGCTGCGGTGTGTCCCGGTATTCCGTGCTTGCTGTATACCGGTACCACCCGGCTGTCTCCAGGAGACTGGCATACCCAGCCCATCGCCTGCACCCAGGTCATCTCGGTCCTGGGCGCTGAGGAAGTCACCGCCACCTCCTCTGAACGAGTCCATGAACACGCCCTGTCCACTGCCACTCGGCTGCCCCACAGAGCCGTACGCAGGCGCATACGCCGACATGCGCAGATGCTCTGAAGTGGTGTGTGCGTACATGCTATGTGGGTCTGCCGTGTGTGCGTGTGCGTGTGCGTGGAGGTCGCGTAGTCCTCCTGCGGGTGCTGGTGTGTAGTCTGAGTTCATCCGCGCGTAGTTTGTGTTTGCGGGCGGGTCGTACTCGCGGGCGTCGACGGGCGTGCGCACGCTTCCTTTCCGCTGTTTTGATTGGCTGCTGTATTTCTTTGCGAGCAGTTGATTGGCTCTCTCACCCGGTGCCCGGGCCCCCATTCCCTTGGCCGTACTGGCGTTCTTATGGCTACGCACAGGCAGATGAGGTAGCCTGACCGTTTTAGTTTCACCCGCTGGTGCAGGGGCATCTGGATGGGAGTATTGGGCCGACAGTAAACGTCCCGAGGCAGAAGGGTGAGGCGTCCCTTGACTAGCGTTGGGTATCGCTTGCCTGGGGTCAGCCACGGCGTGGCTTACAGAGGCGAGGGTATACGCCTGTGTGTGTGCATGTGCTTGTGCTTGTGCCTGTGGAGCCACTTGTCGGTGTTGTGTGGGCCGTGCCTGGTTGTAGACCGTCTTCTCGGCGTTCAGTGGCACGTATGCTCGAGAGCCTGGCACACCCTCTCGCAGATTGGGCGACGACACACTCGCCCGCCGCTCACCGGGCGACAGCTCTCCCGCACCCTCCAAATGGGACCCAGGTGCATAGATCTGGGCCCCGTTGCCCCTCAGGCGCACATCCTCACTACTCAACATGCGGCTGTGGCCGTTTAATTGACCCATTTGCCCCATATTAGCCCCTCCCCCAGAGTGCGGTTGCCCGGTCTCTTCCCGTCGCCTGGGCAGGGCATATGGGTGTGGGAGGGGTTTGTATGGCCATTCCGCCTGTGTGCGCCGTTCGCTGGCCTCGTGGTCGTTCTCGTGTTGGTTGGTGTACTGGCTATGTGCTTGTTGTACGTAGTACAGGTGTTGCTGTTGCTGCTGCTGTTGTTGTTGTTGCTGGTTGTGGTTCTGGCTGTGTGCCTTTCTAGGTTGTATGGTCCTATTCTGCCCCGCTGCACCCATGCGGTACCCTCCTACGTACGGGGAGTTCTCACTGCCCCTGGGTGCATATCCCATTGGCCCGTTCATCTGCTCGGCGTGGTTGTACCTATTTGCTGGCGTGTCTCGCTCTCGCGTATATCTGTCCGCGTCATGCGTACCATAACCTTGTACCCCTTCGCCGGCTCGAGTCCTCTCACTCCCATGCCCCTTGTGGTCTACACTCCGAGTGCGTGCGTGTGCGTGTGCGTGTGGGCTGTAGTCGGGTTGCGTGCCGGTGTAGCGGTTGTTGTATGTGTTCACATTAGGGGCTGTGACGCTTCTGCCACTCACACTCAGCTCAGACAGGGTCATGAGGACATCCTGCGTCTCTATTTTGCGCTGCTCCTGATCAGCAGCCGCCAGGGCATACTCCTGTGCACGTGGCAGTGGCTGTCTGTCATCGGGCACCATCTGTGTACGAGAGGGTCTGATATCTGACAACCCCTGCACACGCGACTGCCTGTAGGGCGCCGCTTCTCTCGTCTCCGCGCCCACATGCGCGTACGATTGTCGGCTGCTGTCCGCCAATGTCTGCGCGTGCGGCTGTCGGTGGTCCGACATAGCCTGCGCGCGTAGTTGCGCCTGCCCCTCCTGGTCCACTCCACTATACACATGCGGCCTGTAGCCTCCCCCGCCCTTGGCCCCACTGGGGCGCTCTCGCTTGGCGCTACCTTTGCCTGGGCCGCCGTATCCGTTGGGGGGTAGGTGGTGGTTGTTGAGCAGCATGTTGTTGGTGATTGGCTCCATCACCCTGCTGTTGCCGGTGTCTGAATCTGCTCCGTCCACCTGGCTGATGGCCGTCTCGCTGGGCTGTGATTGGCTGTGTGCGTGAGCGTGAGCGTGTGTGTGTGTGTGTGCGTGTTGTTGAGGTTGTTGAGTATGCGCAGAGCCATCTCCTTCATTCGTACGTGTCTGTGTATGTGTCTGCGGATGTGTATATGTCTGTGTCTGTGTCTGCGTCCGTGCCTGCGTCAGCGCCTGAGCTTCTGCCGCCTTTTGCAGATGCACCCGTCGCTTCAATTCCTTGTGGTGCTGTATTCGCCTCTGTACTTCTCCCATGTCCTCAATGTTGGGCCGTTTCACAACAGTCACGCGCCTGTCCGGAATTTTCGGGGCCGGTGCAGGTGCATCCTTACGGGATTGCACCCGGATTTTTTTGGACAGGCTAGTTGCACTGGGAGCTTTCTTGGTGCTACTAGCCAGCTTGCGTTTGCGTGTCTCTGCTTCGGCTTTCTTCGCCTTCACGGGTTTGGCGACTGGACCTACGGATTATATTCACAGTACGTACGCAAAAACGTTTAACAGGCGTTCTGTGGCATTGGTTATGCAGTGGGTGTTGGTCCGCTATGCGTTAAACTATAATCCACAACAGCAAGCCGAAATGGGTTCAAATAACCCAGATATATTGCCAACGTATTGCATTGCACATACCTGATTTCTGCTGGAAGTCTTCGTTCTTGATGGTCAACAGCCCATCACTGCGTGACTTCTGATGGATTAGATCCGCTAGCTGAATGAAGCTCTTCCTGCGAACAGAGTATGGTATTCATGTGGTCAACAGCTAGCGTATGAGACTTGTGCA
>NW_014040320.1:4896-6899 GCF_001186125.1 Sphaeroforma arctica JP610 | reverse complement strand
ATATATATATGTACTTGTATGCATTCGGCGGGTGTATCTGAGCGTACATACATCGTTCTTCTTCTTCAGCGCCTTATTCCCTTGCTGACAGCCCCCACAGTAGAACATCATGTCGTCTTCTATCTCCATCCCGTCCTCCGGTGTGATCTTCAAACACACATAGTGCACCCACTTCTCGCAGTTATCGCAGGCGATCATGTTGTTGGTGCTCTCTATGTACGTGCTATCACACATGGGACATACATAGCCCAGTTTTCGCGACTCCTTTTCCTGTTGTTTGACCTGATTTTTTAGATTGAGGACTTTTGTATCAGCAAATGTGATTGGATGCGAATCCCACCGCTTTAACCATACCTCGACATAACGTTTACACAAACACGTACGCCCATCCTTCCCCTCCAAAACCTCTAAACCCTAGAATCGCGCCAAACTATATCTCAGCATAATACATACACAAACACGTATGACTTATTATTTGTATGCATAAACCCTAAAAATGGAATCGAACCGTCATAAAAGTCGAGCTCATAGCTTCGAATATAATGGACGTATGCTAATATGGTCTTCGCAACCTCATCGCATTGACCATTGCGCGGGGTGTGGTGTGTGTCTCTCCAATGGGGTGAGTGTGAGAACACACACCTACACATACACATACACTTATACATAAGCATACACATACACATATACATATACATATACATATATATATACATACACATACACATACACATACACATACACAACAGGATTGCAAACCACATCCGATCACATACCGCAAATTACTCACACAACGGACTATAGGCGCGAGTGATACAAATACTTCACAAACATCGGACATCCGCCAAACAGCCACAGCCGAGCCATATCCAAAGGGTGCTACAATGGCCAAATCTCGCAGATACGACAAGTGACCGGATCACTGGGTAAATATTAAGCACCGAAATGTCCAAATTATATTTGTTCTGGACCTAAACCGCACCTTCGCACACAGACAACCCTTCACAGATAGTATACCTAACCGGCTAACCGGACCACTCAGTCCATATGAAATACCAAACCATCCAAACTATACTTAGCTTGCATCTAAAGCCGCACCTTGAAACAGATGTCACACAGGGAGTGCAGCTCATGCCACGCCGTCGCTTGGCGCGTCCCACACCGACGACACAGCGCACAGGCCAAGCACCGGTACGGTTTTTCCGGATGTGTCTTCAGTTTCGGGTAGGCGCAATGTAGATGGGTGGTCAGCGAGCACCCGATGCATGTGACCATCCCCTTAGCGTTCTCGCCGGTGGTATCAGCGGCCTCTAACCCACAGCCGTCGCAGGTCTGTAGCGGGAGATAGGGCGGATGGGCGTAACAAGAGGTGAGTGTCACCATGACAACGTCGTGATATGCGGAGGTAGGTACTAGCTGGTGTGTGGGGTTGTGGTTGTGGATAGTTATACGGTGCATAGGTGCTGTCTGCGGTGTTGGTGGTGGTGTGTGGTGGTATAGTAGCCAGTTATTTTGGGAGTAAGGAGGATCGCGGTAGGTTATCCGGCACACATGGGCCAACCGCACACACATAACGCTTATATCAAACAAGCACACACACTGGCACAGCAGATAGCGTACCTTGCAATCGGCACACTTCCAATGCGCTCGCTTCTCCTGTTGCTGTGGCACGTCCGCCACACAGAAGTCGTGAAAGGCTTGTGCACATCCCGTGCACAGGATCATGTGTGTGCTAGACGACTGGGACGCCTGCAGACACACTGTACACACCTCACAGCTGTATGAACGGTGCAGAAGTGGGTGGTAGAGGGACAGGGGCGGAAATGATAAGATTTGAAGATTAATGAGTAGTCCTGTGTATAGTTTGTTAGCTTGTGATTGTGTATATATCTAGATATACGTATATGTAAGAGTCTATATATAAATATACGTATATGCAAATTTGTATGCATATAAATGTACGTATATGCAAGTGTATATAGATAAATATACGTAAATGTAAG
>NW_014040320.1:0-2802 GCF_001186125.1 Sphaeroforma arctica JP610 | reverse complement strand
AATAAATAGACATACTGATACTTCCAATTAACCCGTTGCTTACCTTCAGTAGCTGACACACCCGACACAGCACTCGGCCCAGGGCTCCCACAAACCACTGGTCGTCCTTGTTCTCTCCCGGAGTGTCGAAGAAGCACTCGCTGCACCTCACACAGTCATTACAGGTGAACGGAACATCCGGGAATACGTGGTACAACCGTGCACCCACCCCATTCAAGCAACCTATGTGGTACGCTGCCTGACACACAGTACAGTGGAACGTGGGGGTCTCATCGCTCTTGTCATGTACTGACATGCACTCCGCACATCTCTGGCAGTCGTCACAGAACCACAGAGTCTCTTGCATATATACCGCTGTATCGGCCCGTGATGCCCCGTCTGTGCCTTCCTTCGCGCACACATCCATTCTGCTACGCGAGTGTGCATCCGAGCTCTTCAGACCAACACTGTCCGTGGTTGCCCGAGTATCTACACTGACCTGCATGTTCTCTGCAGCTACACTGACCTGCGCCTTCTCTGAATCCACTGTAGTTCGCAAATCCATCGGTGTGTCGGTCTGTTGCGCATGTGCCGTTGCCTGTACCTCACCTGTGGCCATGGTTGTGGCACTGGCCTGCCCATTGGTCTCTTTCGCTGCTTCAGCACTTCGTGTGCCATAGCCTGCTGCATGCGCAGTAGAGTCCGCAATGGTATCCATATCCATATCCGTATCCGTAATATCCAGCTTCGTACCAACAGGGCCACTGATGCTTGTGGGTGTACTTAAACCAGGTTTTTCTAGCACCGCAGCTGTTCCACTCATGACACCATCCGACACACTCACAACATCCACCGAAACATCATCCCCGCTCACAACAACGCCAAGCATATTTCTCTCGGCATCTCTGGGTGTGTGTACATGACGCTCGCGATATGTCACGTGCCTGGCACCTGGACTGTCCTGACGTGGCAATTTCAGGACCGTCTGCCCCAGACCAGGTACACATTTCCTGTGCGCACGCCTCGCACACGAGTGGCACTGTACCATAGGCAAGCCCACGTGCCTATCCCCATCTACCGTAGCTACACCTACACTACCCTCTGCCCCAGTCGCCGTACTACCCCTAAACGTACTGCCGCTGGCGTCTGTGTGGCACACCATACACTCCAGCTGAACACACGGTGTCTGGTCTCCTGCGCTACGAAGACGTATCGTATGCGCGTGACAGTACACCTTCCTGCGCTCGCGTGGCACAGCCACCGGCCCCGCGTCCACACACACAGCCGACGCACCAGACAGACACCGGAAATGGTACCGAACATCGCAACCCGGCTCCGCACAGACCACCGTGGCGTTTTGTTGCTGGCAGTGGGAGCACGTGCTTGCCTCCACCAACTGATCTTGGCGAGACCACGTGTTGGCGTATCGGACCACCCCCACACTCGGCTGGGCCGAGATGTCCCCCTCAGCGCATGCACCTCTTTCCGCGTGAGAATGGGCCTGTCCCGGGATTTTGTACCGTATCCCGTCTGCACCTCCGTCTCGCCCAGGCGTACCACTACTCGAGTGCCAGCCACTCACACACCCACTGTCCCCACCGGGCCCCTTCTCACCTGCAACCACCGCCCCCACCCCGGCCGTAAGCAGTGTCAGCTGATTGAAGTCACACATAGACCCGTCAGACGCCACTTTCACGCCAGCGGAGAACAGGGCGCAGCTCACATGCGCGTACAGCGCTGATGTCTTGCCACAAATGTCGAAGCCACCCTCGATCTTCTGACGGCTGGAGGAGTCCAGGTACATCATAAGATCGCCAAACATGGGGTCTGGGGCACTCTGCGGCGTGTGATGGGGAGGGGGTGAGGGTGTGGCTGTGTGGCTGTGGTGGGGGGAGGGGTGTCGTGTGTTGTTGTGACGTCTGGATGCTGCTGGGACTAAGGGAACGTCTTCATCACTGCTGTCTCTGCCCATCGGCACTGCTTCCTGTTCAGCCCCGAGTGTCCTTTTCTGTGCACTTTCGGGTGCATTGGTACCGGCTCCCTCAGGATCTATGGGGTCTGCTGTATCCCTATCCATGTTACTACCAGTCACCGCCACATACGCCCCGTCCACATCCATGGCTGTGCCCTGAGCTCTCTCTCTGTCCGTCTCCGTGCTTGTGCCTAGACCCGTACCACAATTGCCCAACACTTCACTGCCACACACCCCACGCGTGATGCCACCACCACCACTGTTTCCAGCGGTCCCCTCCGCCGCAGCATTAAACACTCTAGCGTCCTTCAAGCTTCTGCGTTCACATAGACAACACACAGGCGCGTCCTGGGCCCGTGTTCTGGCAACAGACATGGGTCTGAGCTGCAGAGGGTATCTGTGCCTCGATAGGCGTATGAGTGCTTCTGTATTGAGCTGTGGAGATTTGGCTTTGAGATTTTTCTTTGGCTTGGGTTTGGGTGCTGCCGAGGGTTTTGGTCGTACCGGTGGCGGTTCCTCTGCCGAATAGATGAGAGTGTGAGCACGAGTGCATACGTATAGAAATGGAAAGCATGAACATGTAACACTATAGTCTGCTGTATGTCTATCAAGCGTATAAAGAGATTGTACATATATATGAATAACCATATACATGTGTATATGTACATGTACACGCACACACCCAAATATATATATATATATATATATATATATATGTATATATATGTATATGTGCGTATATATATATATATATATAGATTGGGGTAACCCAAGACCTATCTCATACCTCCCCACTCCAATCGTAGATCCGTAGGGATGGCTCTTACATCGCGAGGAATAGCACCTATTTT
>NW_014040321.1:103088-105398 GCF_001186125.1 Sphaeroforma arctica JP610 | reverse complement strand
GTATATATATATATATATACTCAATGTTTGCTTGCACACTCACACCCTCTGCAGGATGCGTATAGTTCTCTGAGTCTAGTGCAGTCACTTAAGACTCTGGCAGGAATGGGCCAAACGATTGTGTGCACCATTCACCAACCACGGCCAGATATATTCGATATGTTCGACAATCTGTTACTTATGAAGTCTGGGGAAGTAGGTAGGTCACAACAAACATACGCCTCGCTTTGGTTTGCTTGTACGTATTTATACTTTTAGTTTACACAAACGTATTTATACGTTTAGTTCACATTTCCGTATTTATATGTATTTGCTGCGAGGATTTGTTCTGATTGATTCGTTTGACAATCCGTTGCTTATGAAGTCAGGTGAACTGGGTACGTCTTAGTCAGCATAAAGCCTTCACTTAGTTTACATGTACATGTTTTTATCGTTGCTAAGATAGTGCCTCCTCGTTCCTTTCACGTTATATTTGTGTATGAATGTGTCGTATAGCTATTCTGGGCTGTGTGTACTCATTTCAGTCACTTGGGTGTCTTATCCATTCCTCGTTAGTCTTAAGTCATTTGTGTGTATGAATGTGTCGTATAGCTATACTGTGCTGTGTGTGCTTATTTCAGTTGCTTTTTATTGTTGTCTCGCATTCTCCTTAGTTTTAAGTTATATGTGTGTGTTTATATATTCAGTCACTTGGGTGTCGTCTCGCTTTCTCTCAAGTTTTAAGTTATATGTGTGTTTATATATTCAGTTACTTGGGTGTTGTCTCGCTTTCTCTTAAGTTTTAAGTGATATGTGTGTGTTTATATATTCAGTTGCTGTGGTTTCTTGCACAGATCGTTGTGCGTGATAGCGCTCGGTCATTGCACGTGCATAGTTGAGCAACATACGCTGCTTGAGCATAGGATTCGTGTCCGAAATCCATCTCGTTTACGTATTTATTAATACATGATTAGCGTATCATATGTGTTTTATCGCTGATGGTGGTATTCTCTCTCTCGAAGCCCTAAAACCCCTAAACCCTATACCCTAAACTCTCACTCTCGGGCTATTTACCCAAACACAGGTTATTTTGGCAGTGTACAGCAGATGCCCGATTACCTGTCTAAAATGGGCGTGATAATCCCAAAAGGTGTCAATTCTGCCGATTTTGTCGTCGATTTGACATACGATAAAGAAGCCGAAGAACCCAAAAGAGTCGAAGAAGAACCAGTCGGAGGGGCTTTGAATCGGGTTCGTTATTTTGAAAATATTCTTTGTCGTATGTAGTAAGTGCAGACGTATGCATCATGCACACGCTTGGTTAGTGTTGAAATGGTGTATTCCTGTTATCCCGGGACGTCTACCTACATGTCATGAAGGGATTTCTATTTGCCTGTCATGAAGGGATGCTTACCTACATGTCATGAAGGGATGTTTACCTACATGTCATAAAGGGATGTCTACCTAAATGTCATGAAGGGATGTCTATTTACCTGTCATGAAGGGATGTTTACCTACATGTCATGAAGGGATGCTTACCTACATGTCATGAAGAAATGTCTACCTACATGTCATGAAGGGATGTCTACTTACCTGTCATGAAGGGATGTTTACCTACATGTCATGAAGGGATGTCTATCTACGTGTCATGAAGGGATGTCTATTTACTGTCATGAAGAAATGTCTACCTACATGCCATAAAAGGATGTCTACCTACGTGTCATGGAGGGATGTCTATTTACCTGTCCTGAAGGGATCTGGGATGAACTGTGTATGCATTTATGTGGTATTGTATAGTCAACAGGCTTTAGGGTTCTAAAGTTTAGGGTTTAAGGTTTTAGCCTCTGAAGTACTGTTTTGTACCAAGGAAAGCGTCATCCGAGGGTGTAGTTCTCATTTGAGCGCTGATAGTATCAAGTACAATGATTTAACTTTTGTGTATTTGTCCGAAGTCGGATTTCATACGACCGTCACCCACTAGCACATGGGCAAGGGGCTCACTTCTATGTGTATAGGGGTCATATGTATGTACCACATCACTGTGATATATTCTGATTATCCACAACATTTGGGTTACTTTAGCGGAGCCTTGAACGTCTAGTCGAGAATAGTACATGAGTGTCTGTATGCACAGTTGTTTACAGGTATACTCCTCTGGTATATTCTTTCAAAATATAGATTGGTATATAAATATATATATATATATATATATACGTGTGTCTGTGTGTCTGTGTGTCGGTCTGTGTATGTATATATATATGTGTGTGTGTATGTGTGTGTGTGTGTGTGTGTGCGTGTATGTATGTATGTATAAGTGTATGTATGTATATG
>NW_014040321.1:84796-103068 GCF_001186125.1 Sphaeroforma arctica JP610 | reverse complement strand
CTACTATATATATATATAGTATATATATATATATATATATATATATATATATATAGTATGTATGTATGTATATATATATATCTGTGTATATGTGTAAATGTATATCTGTATGTGGATATGTTATATATTTATATATATATATATATATGTATATATAGGTGTATATAGGTGTATATGTACTTTCACATTAATTACCATCATTGTTCATGTTCCTTTACAGCCGACCGTGTGTTTGTATTCATGTTCATTATGGCGGTGCTCTCGTCTATTGGATCGTCGCTGGCGCTGTTGCTAGTGTGTGCTATTCCTGAGGTGGAAGGGGCTGGTGCCATACACTCTACTGTTGCTGGAATGATGGGTAAGTTATCTCAACGCAACACCAAAGAAATACAACACTCTACTCGTATGCACATGCAAAAAAATTCGTTATATGTTATGGGGTGTATTCGATTACGATTGGTTGTTTCTACGATATATATACATCCCTGGTCTGATCCCTACCAATGACAGAAGTGTTCTTAGTAATGGCTACTGCCGCAATGTTTTAGGGTTTTAGTCCCATCGTTGTTTGTGTCCAACTTATTCTTCTTTTTTTTTTCTCTATCACTGCACTACAATTTGTGTGAAAGTGGAGACTGATTTTCTACATCTCAGCAAGCCTAGAATAGGGTATAGGGTTTTATTTGGAGAGGTGTGTATGTTGTATATACGTGCGGTGTCCATGTATTGACCATTGTCGCTATAGCCGCTCTTTTTCCCATCCCTATCCCCTGTCGTAGTATCTTCTTTTTATAGCATCCATTTCCCAACGGGTGTTATTCCACTTTCGCTATCGTATATACCAAAGTCTCAATAGCTACCTACTCAATAGTTACCTACCTCAGAAAGTGTTCTATTTGTTAAGGTGATATATGTATTGAGGGTTTTAAAATAACCCTGAGTCGATCAACGAAAGCGCTTACAAAGCGCTTTTTGAATGACATCCGCCGATTTGCTGATAATTGCACATGTTATCATTTGCGCAGGAACATTTGCCGGTTTCTTCATCCCGCCGAATGTGATCCCCAGTTTCCTAATATGGCTATACTACCTCTCCTTCTATAAATACTCGTTCGAGGCCCTTAACGAGAACCAATACCAGAGCGACTCAGCAACAGTTGACGGAGCCACTGTCACTGTCATTGGTGATTATATCAAAGTCGATGAAACACTCAACAGGTGAGCATCCTACGTGCACAAGATATGGTTTAAAGCGATGTGTGAGCTTCTTCGGTGTGAAGTTGTCATTAACGCGTTGCTTCACGGGTGTATAGTTGACACACAACATGTGTACATACCTACGCAACGTAGAAAAGAACTCCTCTAACCACATCGATGCATATATATATATATATATATATGTACATATCTATATATCTATATATATATTTATATATATCTATATCTATATATATATATATATATATATATATATGTATGTATATATGTATGTATGGATATATATATATAAACTCCGGCATATATCTCAGAACGTGTGGTGGTGGCTTTGAAGTTTTAGAGTTTAGGAGTTTTCACTATGTCGCCACGCTAACGAATGAACCCAGTAAGGTGTCCCCTGGATAAATTTACGTCCTACATACGATCCGCCAGCTATGATGTTTGCTATTTCGTGTATTATAGATCCTGCCCACTTGTCAGTAATACGTTTAGCAGATTTACAGTCATTGCCTTGCTGAGCTCTCTCCGATGATCTCTTTATCTATGAAGGTGAATGTAGGGTAGGAATCATTCTCATGTGGGCGTATTAACTACGAAAGGGAGATTGGGCCCCGGCCACCATTGGATAGCTTACAATTACTAACACACTTATCTCTGTACATCAAGGTTCACCAACATAGTTGTGCTATGCTTTTACCCGTTGATCTTCCATGCCGTCGCGCTCTTTGCCTCATGGGGTTTCACGCACAAGGCGCAGTTTAAAGCCCTTTTCTCATTCGGCAGGAAGCCATCGGTAAGTGGCTTGTTTATATTTATTTCACCAATTTGACCCCATTTACTTTCCCAGGTTGACTATATTTGTATCGTTTTAATCTGTGCGTCTCAAGTGTGTGGATATATCCTGAGCATGTGTGGATGTCAATGTATTCGATTTTACTGCGCCTTGGAATGAAAAAAATCCGAACATGAGCCTTCCATATTTGTTGTACTCGACTGGGATGGAGCACACTGAGTGTCGCTTTCTGATTTAACGGTCCGATTTAACGGTGAACGGACACTCCAAGAGGTTTATTTATTTATTGAAATCTGGTGTTAAAACTAGTATCTGCCAATCGATCATGATAGGCTCAGTAGTTAAACTCGGAAATTGTATATTTGAAGCTACTTCCAAAGACACGATTACTTAAATACACACATGCAAAACAAATATAGTTTTAACATTCACATTTTCTCTCTTACAGATAGTGGCATGTTCTGATGCACTAATAAGATCGGAAGCTTATTTGTTCCTATCCAGCATTCTGTAGGACACCAATGTAATGTGTTGTTGTTGTTTTCCGCCTCGTGGCATATTCGCAATGTTCTACATTGTAGCAACTGTTTTCTGTCGTTTTTCTAACCATCCTAATACGAAGCCCATAAATGACTATAGATGTACTTCCGTCTGTAAGCCAGAATCACACGTGCGTGTGTTACCATGAATGTTCGTTGTGCAATAAACTGAACAAGAGTATTTTCACTCGCAGCTTGAAGCGCCGATATCGGATGACGAGGTCAAGGTGCCCCAAAACCTTCAAGTACCCGCACCTATTGTTGAGAATATGGACAGCTACGAATCTATAAATAGACAGGGGTTGGGCTTAGCCCATCAGGCGGAAGAAATCGCAGGGCGCCAAACAGCGCTAGCGCCTGGTCTCAGTGCTGAAAATCAGGACTTTGAGATGATCACAAAGTCACCTGAATATGAACCAAAATCTTCAGTCGACAGCGGCACATCCCCAACTGTGGGCCAAAATATGGGACCCAATTATAATTTAGGGCCGGACATGACCTTGGACGATGAACGGAGCATGTCGTCACCAGCACAGCCGCTGGGCTCCGAAGAGATTACGAAGGAATCATAGCAGCGATGGAGAATACTTCTCACTCCACCAAATAAATAGTTTCAATACACACAATAACTTGAACTTGAATTATGCCAGCTCGAGAGGAATAGGTTTCCAGTCCAGACCAATATAAGGTCGCTTAGATTTTCGGTAGAATTTCGGTCCGCTTTTATTCTCTGTGTATTGGCTGGGAGTGTAATTATGAACAATTGCGACTGGTCTCCTTACGGACAAGCTATGCACTTATTACGGGGTTTGAGTATTTTGCCACAGCTTTGCTCTGCGGACTCGCATTTTTATGCCGAAAGCGGTTGACAAGTTTTGTGTAGCACAGTCAACGTCTAGAGAAATGATGTTAGTACTACGTGCAGAAACTGTACCTTCGAACATGTATGATAGTATTCCATATGATATTCAGAACAGATCCAGTACATCATTTTTAACTTGTTTGCATTTTAGAGGAAACAACAGTTCACAGGTATATAGATGGATGGATGGATTCTGTTTACCCGTTAAAAACCTCGAATGATCTGCACCGAACAGGAGGATTCAATACTGGTGACGCATGCAGGATAGTTTGTGTGTTCGCATCGAAACGCAAGCGTGAATGTGAACGTGAACCTCCCAGAATCTACAGTGATCGTTATAAAAATGCCCACACGAAACACTTCGCGCATTTTTACTGCGCTTGTGTGTATTTGGAATGAACAAAATCCGAACATGAGCCTTCCATATTTGTTGTACTCAACTGGGATGGAGCACATTGAGTGTCGCTTTTTTATTTAACGGTGAACGGACACTCCAAGAGGTAGTATATGCCAATCGATCATGATAGACACGCTTCGTGCGATCAATTCTGCACTTCACTGGTCTGATTTGCTACATATCTCTAGCAACGTTGCTAGGTAGATTGCAAATTTGGTATCGTCCACGCCTGCATTAGGTATTGAGGAGCCCAACGCGTGGCTGTTGGTTGTGCCATCTGTTGCAGAAATTGATTACGCTCCGACGCCCTCTGGACAGTGACATACTTATGATTAAAATCAGCGTCCTTCGTTTGCGAAGTTGTAGCCGAATTACCCAAATAGTCTTCGTAGCTTCCTGTACATGCGCTAATCCTCAAGTTTCCATCCCGGTCAGGAATCCATTTAATACGTTGTTGGCCATATCCAACGTAGAAATGAGTGTTGAGCCTCAGAGACTAATTCGTGCTTGCGAATATGGATTTCTGCCTTAACTTCTTCATCCGGTGTTGGATCGGCGGAAAACACTTTCTCAACATTAGCACATATCAAAGGGAGTTGTCGATGAACTCCAAACAGTCATTTCAATAGTCGATCACAGGGCTTCGTGCCCACCTCAGGTACCGATATCGTAGTAGGTCCATTCATCGTGGGGAGAAAAAATTAGAATTATCTAACTAATTTGATTTTAGTTAACTTAGCCTGTAAAGAACGTTGTGCAGCAATACTGTAGTCCGCTCACTTAAAAATGCAGTCAAAAGAGTGTGCTTCTATCTGCTTCGGGCTCATAAGGTGCTCGTATATTATATGAATGGACGAGATAAGAACATGGAACGACTTCGCTTAGGGGAGATCATCCATCGACTAACAGTCAACAAGAATGAACTGTTCCGCAAGTGGCATGACAGGTAGTATATACTTTGAGATCCATTCAGAGCCATCGTCTTGGTAGTTTGCATGACTAAGTATTACTCTAACAACGACTATCATTGCATGTTATTAGCAGGATCCCGATACCCACCAGTACCTTAAACGAAAACTTCTACCGCTTCATCGTGGACGATAGAGTTTACCGTTATCTGCACCCAGCTCTTCGATATTTTGCAAGCGCCTGGCAACGCTATACGAAGCTAGTTCGGGATGGCTTTGCTTTAACAGGCCCTTCATGCTTCAAGATCTGGCGAGCTTCGTACACGTATGAAATGAGACCTGCAGAGATCATCAAGTGCTACATATCCGATATGCAAGAGATCATACCAGAGATCGAACCTGATGATACTGTTGTGGTATACCAAAAGTTCATGAGTGTTGCTATGATTATCATGGCAGGGTAAGAGCGCACTGCGACTCTTGACTTCCTGTTAAATAAGCTAGATCTTAATAAGCACACACGCACAGGCCTGAAGTACATGAGGGTCCACTAGATACCAGAGACTTTCCTTGTAAATACAATACCGACAGACTTCAGAATAAAGTGGATGAACCACAGACCTTATTTTATATCTCGCTTGAGTGATTATATTTTCTACTGAGTGTTGTAGTAATGGGTTGATCTGTTGTTGGTGTTTTTCACTTGGGCTTGCGGTCCTGTTATGTAGCATCCTCGCGAGCTGTTTGCTGCGGTGGCTTACACCTTTCCACACAGTTTGTACCTTTTGTTGCTCTGACCTATACACCAGCAATTGCCTAAGTTATTGCGTCTGGGAATTTGAATGCGCGTGCATCTAGGGTATCACTACCCGCACGTTGTCGCAACTGTGAAAAGTAGTTCTCCAAGATGTTTTGCGTGAATATACTTTTTTTTTGGAATATCTTGTGGTCGCGTCCATCCAACGCAGGGTCACTAAAATACATGCGCAAATATTGTATTACACCTTGTATGGTTGTACGCATATTGCCATAAGTGACTAAGATACAGAAATCGATCCTTTTTCTGATCCTTTAAGGAAGCTAACCCAGCGATGTCGATATCATCCGTTATCTTGTCAAACACTTCTCCCAGCGTGCATGCTCTCTCCTTTCCTCCCACTCGTCGAAGGATTTCAGACTATTCTCTAGTATCACTCATTCTCCTCAACGTCGCCTTGGCTATTGGGGTGTCCCAGGAGGACACTAAACATTGTATGCAAAACTTTCAGATAAAGAGCCGTGGCCGGGTATTCGTCACAGTTTCCATTCTATACCTACGGGGCGATCATGTCGAGGGCCAGGGGCACCTTAATATTCTCCCTGTAAGTTGTATTATATCATTGTGTTTTTGATATACGCAAGGCATCGAATCTCAAGCTTTATCCGTTTTTTTGGTGTGCACACAAAGCAACATGCAATAACTACCCAGTGTACATTTTAGCCCACACACCATGATTGTTCCCCCGTATCCCTCCAAAGACAGGCATTTTGTTATCGATTATATATTTCGACTAATACAAATGGACTTATCGATTGTCCGGGTATACGTGTGCAATTGTGAGTCTGAATCACTTTGCTTTATATCTCTCATCAAGTTGGTCTCGTCTGGCATTGTGATATAGTTGAGAGACTACAGGTCCTAGACCAGACTTTACAGCAAGAAATCCTTTTTGATTTATAAAGTCGTCAGATTTAGCTCCCTCCCGAGAGCTAATCAGTTGTTAAAATACTCCCGAGAGTTCGGTTAATACTTAACCGACTCCCGAGAGCTAATTAAGTTTCTCAACCGACTCCCTAGAGTGGATTAAATCTGTCAACCGCAACACCCTAAAAATAGCTGCTTCCCAATATGGGTCACAACCTATGCGGAAGGGCATAATGTGATTAGCGTGAGATGTAGTTGCAGAGAAGTCGAAATATAATAGCATCGAAGATTTAAAGTATACTGCCCAGATGAGGTTTTAAATCATATACTGCCCATATGGGATTTTACCCCGGCCAGCCCAAGCGGCTGAACACTGGCACAAACACCTTAGGTATAAAACTAAAGGTGAGGACAGAAATCAATACATCCATTTGCACTTTATCTAAACTCTACTACATTACACTCTAACAATAGTGACACTATTGGATCCCAGACGATTGCACTGTCTTTCTGTCTGTACTGACCATCCAAGTATAGCACTTAGTGCATTCCGCAGACTTTTGAACTCATGGCTTCTACATATACAGAAGCACACTTATTGAGTGCTACGTAGGGGGGTGTATGCAGTACGGAGCCCGCACCTGACTCGAATTAACATCTCTGCCATTCGATTCTATCAACACCTTGACGAACTTTTTAATTGGCCAAGGTACCCTTCGCAAATAGTTAGGTTGATTTGGAATCCCTGGGCCTGTAATGCATAAAATACTGAGCTAATTAAAGTGATTCGATATATACGCACATGCTGTCAATATCAGACGTGCCATCTCTTAAAACAAATTACATCGCAGAACGTGTATAATCTTGCTGACCAGGAATTTGAGAAGCGAAAATATCCTTCAGATTTGCAGCGTTCTCAAAATCCGGTACCAGGCCATAGCAGGAATCATCTTTGTATTTGACGAATACGCCCGCGATGAGGTGGACCTCAACAAACATCAAGGCACAGTTCCTAGCTTTGTCTACCAACCAATTTGGCGCATGTAATCAAGGTAAATGTATCCACGTGGATCACGGTCTGTAAGAGTGATTTGAGACTTCTTTTCATATTATTCTATTTATAGAATATGGGCCACCGGCTAGCCGAGAGCCGAGGTCCGAGACTGAGAGTGTAGTAACAGAGAATATGATATATTTATTTCTTGAAAATATATCCCAGTGCTAAAGTGTTCTGCATAAGGTTTCAGTTTTTACCCTGGCCAACCCAAGTGGTTGAACACTAGTACTAACACCATCAGCATATAACTGTCGGTGAGATCATAAATAAATTCATTCGAATGCACCATACTTTAGATACACTACCACTTTACTATTAGTCCCCCACATCGCACTCTAACAACTTATCAGGTCACTCTACTCTCGTGCTACCAACCTATACTACTCCCCAGTAACTCAACCAGCCTAGCCACCCAGCCCAGCCACCCAGCCACCCAGCCCAGCCGCCCAGCCACCCAGCCCAGCCCAGCCAACCAGCCCAGCCCAGCCCAGCCCAGCCAACCAGCCCAGCCCAGCCCAGCCCAGCCAAGCCAGCCCAGCTAGCCCTGAGCACCTGAACCCTTGACCTCTAAGCCCCTAAGATACGGACCATTGTACGATTGAGAGGAACTCACGACAAATTTTGTCAGGTGCCCACCGGATTATACAAGTTCTGAACTTACCCGCTATACGCATGGGACAACTTCATATTTTTGTCTATCTAGGGCTGGGCCAGTCATCACTGTACAGGAGCACAGTGTAAAAGCCGGACCTCCACATTAGAATCATGTAATATAAACGTACTCTTAATAGTACGTAAAACGTACTCTTAAAAGTACGTAAACTTAAGTTTTTCTTGAATGGTTTTAACGGTTTTTATTAATTAAATACCTTTCCATTTTACATATCAGATATTTGGACAAGGCCATTAAAAAGCCCCAGTAAAATACCAAATATATGATTTGGTCTAGTTCTATTAATAGAATTATATTAACCTTCCAAATCTATCTATATCTGAATACTTTGGTAGCGAGATGGCTCAACCGAACATAGGTCTCTAAGGACTATTAGCGTTGCTTAGTTTATCCTCCGTTCAGCCACCTAGATGTGCCAGTCTAATGAAGGCTAAGTCGGTAATTCGTGAAAAGTGGCAAGTTATTGGTTAATGCAATAACTATGGACATCAAGAGTATTTTTTTCCTTTCTTTTAAAGATAGGATTTTATGAGTCTCTCGGATTCGCCCCAACGAAACATACCATAGTTTCTATTAGAGCGACAACGAACCACTAAATAAAATCCCTTCGGCGAAAACAGTACTGAGAAGATTATGTATAGGCAATGTCTCAGCCTCACAATCCCTCAGAGTATTGCTGTTTTCATGAGGCATACCAAACTTTACTAAAAGACTCATTTTTTTTATTTACTTCGAATTTAATTATACTTAGACTTAACCTAAGCGTTTAATTACTCTAAGGCGTTAATATCATTCCTTAATAGAATAAGACTGAAGTCACAAGATTATGACAAAGAAACACAATACGACTGCAAAGAAACGCAAGGCCGAACGTAAAAAGATGGAGAGAGAAGCCGGAGGTACTACCACCATAACTCCAGGCTAATTATTCGCCTGTTCTAACGCCCGGCCATGAGTCGCCCGTCCTAATATCACTTAATAGAATAAGACTGAAGTCACAAGATTATGACAAAGAAACACAATACGTCTGCAAAGAAACGCAAGGCCGAACGTAAAAAGATGGAGAGAGAAGCCGGAGGTACTACCACCATAACTCCAGGCCAATTATTCGCCCGTTCTAACGCCCGGCCATGAGTCGCCCGTCCTTGAGGGTGTCGTAAGTAATCGAGGATAACTGTATCTCAACGTACTCCCCTCGTATAAGGGGAGACGTTGTTCATTTATTGAACTAAATCCTATGACTATCATTTTGATCATGTGTTTTCCGTAAACCAGTTTTAACCAGATTGGATAAACCCAGTTCAAAATGTAGTCTCCGATAAAAACCTAAATATCAAATAAACCCTAATCTTAAATAAACCCTATCAGGGACTTCCTGACTACAAGAGTATTATAGACCCAGAGACAGGTAAAAATACTCCGCCACCTTTACCCAACTGGGATGACAATCGTCGGAAACCAGTAAAAAACACTCCCGTAAACGTGTTAACGATGTTGAATTTAATCGCTTCGATTGCACCGCCTTACACCAACCTGCAGAGGATTTTCACTCTGACGTGGTGACCGAGCTTAATAAATCGGTCGACGATTACACCATTAAAATGGAAATCGCCCATGACGAGCACTGTGCTGATGACGTATCATATTTTGCTAATATGATCGCGATCAAGCAGAAGCGCAACGATCAGCTGCTCCAGGCCCAACGTGGACAAGATCACCGGGACAACCAGAAGTACATGGGACACATCAGTCGACTTAAGTCGAACTGGAATGCCAACAGCAAGCAGGCCGAGTTTATTAACAATCATGACCTCGACACGCTAACCCGGACGCTTATTGCGTTTACGGTCATGCTGGAGACGAATGATATCACTCCCCAGCAATAGATTTCTGCTTTAATGCAGTCATTTGACCCTACAGGAACAAGTTACTTGATCCTGCAGCGACACCAGCATGAGCTAGACACTTGTCGTGACTGGCCAGCTGTGTGTTAGTTGGTTACGTCCTTATTAAGCAAGGACATGCGCAGTCCAGAACTGGGTTCCATCTTAACTGAACTAGTTGAGAATACTGCTATTCAGAGTTACATTCTGAAACTTGATGTTAACCTAAAACGTCCAGATATAACAAAGGACAAGGCCCAGCGATGGTACGAGTTCCTGGTTATGCATGTTTTCTGTAAAAATATAGGGAATAACGACCGTGAAAGTCTGTACACCGAGTTGCGACGTAAGTACGCAACTGAGGCTCGAGACAAGGGACATGAAACAAGGTTTTATCTTTCCCGACTTACGTGGGAACAATTTTATGATACTAAATTCACTCTTTTAGTAACCTCGAAGGGAAAGGCGGTAAATAAGAAACCGCGCGAGCTCCCTGATCAAGGATACCTCTCACGTCAGACGTCAGATGATAAGCCTCATCAGACGCGTCCTAACCAGACACGTGCTCGCGACTCTACTCAATCAACGGGACCCAATAAATGGGCACGCGCGGAGCCGAAGGACAAGGAACCTCCATATAAGGAGATTAAGAAATGTGCCGACGCACAGTGTGGGTATGACATGTACCAATTGACCCCTAACGGTTATTGGAATTGAAGACATGCACCCACCTGTACACACTTTCTTACTAAGTGTGACAAAGTGTGAGAAGACCAATGGCTATCAGGCCAAGTCTTGCGACAAAAAGCTCAACATTAAGTTGGAGTGAAAGTACTACCAGGTATAATCGTTACAAAGAAAATACAACGACTCCTTAGATGAGCGTGTAATAATCCCTGTATATTGCAACGGAAATAAAGTCCTTGCATTGGTTGATCCTGGTTCAGAAATTTCATGTATATCCGACCGCTTTGCATTAATGAAAGACATTGAAAGGCGAACTCAAACCACTCACCTAATTTTAGCATATGATAAAACTTTTAAATGTGATACCATGGCCACAGATGTTAAAATCTCACTGGCCGATGATAGAAATATCACTACCCAAGATGTGATCGTTAAGATGTCACAGAAGTACGACTTTATAGTCGGAATGAGCGATTTGCTCACGTTAGGGATAACCGTAACAGGCTTACCCGACAACACAGATCCATTAAAGGACCAGTCAGACGACAATTGTCTAAAACCATACACACCACCGTCGGACACAGTCAAGGAATTGGTTCCTGGCTTTGCCGATAAGATAATGGATCTTATATTAGTAAATAAGAAGATAAAAACAACCGACTGGGCGAAATTCCACTTTAACGACGGATACGTCAGCCTTGACTTAACCAAAGTAGACTTAACTAAGCTCAAATGTCCTTCAAGAAACTATGTTTCTTGGAGACACGAGGCTGTAATTAAAGAACAAGTCGAGAAATGGTTATCCGATGGAGTAATCGAAATCAGTTACCGACAAACGCCAGTTAACTTAGCATTATTGACAGTTGACCAACACAACTCTGACGGAACATTTAAGAAAGTCAGAGTATGTCTAGATATGAGCCCAATAAATAAGTTATTGCCGACTCATAGTTTCCATCTCCCTCGTATAAACGAGTTACTGATACGAATGGAAGGTGCAACGGTGTTTACATCCCTAGACCTAACACAGGGGTATCATCAAATGCAAATTTATGAACCCCATCGTAAGTACTTTAGTTTTACCTGGAAAGGTAAACAATACAGGTTTAGAGGTGCACCTTTTCGGGTTGCACTCCTTACCAGCATTCTTCCAACAAGTAATGGAGGAAATGTTTGCAGACATGCCTAACGTGCAAGTCTATATAGATGACATAGTCATCTTTCTAAGACTAAGGGCGAACATGCCGCATTAGTCAGGCGAGTTCTTCAGAGACTCAACGAACAAAATTTCAAGATTAACGAGAAGAAATGTCACTTCGCCATGAGCGAAATACAGCTCTTAGGCTATCGTATATCTGGGGAAGGTATTAGAATCGACCCCGGTAAGGTGGAACACTTGTTAGATTGGCGAACAGCAACTACAGGAAGAGATATGAACAGTATGTGTGGGGTTTGTAAACTTCTTTTCAGATGGAGTACCACACTTTGCTGATTATCTTAAACCCTTTGGACACTTAAGATGTCATAAAGGCAAACTAGGAAACTTGTGAACTAAAGAGTGTGATGGCGCATTTAAAGCGCTCAAGCACGCAGTCCAACAAGCCCCTGTTGTACAAGGACCAGTCGATGGCGTGCCTTTTGAAATAGCAACGGACGCATCAGACTTAGCACTCGGAGGTGTACCATACCCGGTTATAGACAATAAACCTAGGTATATACATTTTTTTAGCCGAGCAATGAATACATCACAATTGAATTATCCAACTGTGAAGCAAGAGCTACTAGCCATAGTAGCAGCTCTAACACACTTCCGCGATTACCTATACGGAACGGCTTTTACGCTGATGTGTGATCAGAAGTCACTTCAATATATGAAGGAGATAAAGCCAGACTCTCAATTACTGAGCCGATGGCATGATACTATATCAAAGTTTCATTTTGATATCAAGCATCTACCAGGGATAGATAACCATTTGCCGGATATGTTATCACGCTTCGGACCGGACTTAATAAATACGTACGTGAGTACTAGCCACTGATTGGAAATGTAACCCCAGGTGGTTTGAACTGGCTCAAAAGATATTTGGGCCACATACAGTTGACATGTTTGCTGCACATCATAATGCACAACTTAAGAATTACAGGACTTTAAACCTTTAGGAGATGCCTTTCAACTAGACCTCTCCAAACATAATGCATGGGCCAATCCACCATGGCAGTTAATTGCCCAATTACTAAATTATGTTCATATACACAAAGCTACCCTCTCGTTGTGTTGCCCATTACGGAGTAAAGATCCATGGCTCAATAAATTAATAAGCATGATACAATGCAAGCCAATATAGGAATCAGGGTACCCGAGCCGTCCAAAAGACGCCCTGGAGACATACTATACTATGTAGTATAGGTCCCATTGGAACAACCAAATGGACCCCTTCTGAGACCTTCCTTAACAAGGTCAAAGAATCGAAGATTCCACTCTCCACTAGATTGAACGTTAAGCAGTTCAAAGGCAACACAGCACTTGAAGTCTGTGCACAAGAAATACAATCTACTAATGACACTACAGTTAGGAAGCGGCAGTCTCTAGCTAGGACTCTGTTTAATAACATAAAGTCCAAGCCCGAAGTCTTTCAAACCCTATTTTTAAAGGGATTAATGAAAGACAATCCCGAAGTATATACACATATAATGTGACTATTAAATAGGTCAGGTGTATCCAACGCACACGAGCGCACTCGTGACACTCATGCGAAAGAAGGACAGGAGTCCAGAAACACTACAGACTTAGAGACCATGCAAGTGGATTCTCAACACCCTACCTTTATTCTGGAGGAGCAGAATGATAAAAACACTCTTGCTTGGCTGACGCAAAACTATAAGCTGAAGCACCAGAACGTAGTAGGCTCACTTAAAGATGCTAAGCGAAATGGGATCGCGCACCCTAAGCTGGCAACTTTAGTTGACAGAGTATATCAGTCATGTACAGACTGTGATCTCAAACAGATTAAGAGCTATGGGTTCGCACCGCTTAAGAGTGTGACTGAAGATGTTCCATGGCGCAGGGTCATCATTGATCTGGTTGACCTGCCTACGTCCGAGCACACAGGCGACCGTTACGTATGCCACTTTTTTGATGTGGCGTCACGGTATAACTTGTTCTATCCTTTAAAGGACAAGAGTACGCAGACCGTGGCAGAATTATGATGCCAAGTCTTTGCTGACCACGGGTGGCCAGGTATCATGTGTACTGATAACGGTAGCGAGTTCTGCGATGACGTAATGGAATCGTGAGTGCTCGTATCAGGCATGTGCCATAAAAGGGTTGTACCAAATAAACCGCAAACACAAGACGCTAATGAAACGCGCCGTAGAAGACTTAAGTTCTTCTTACATACTGCATTAACGGATGATGCAGATGATTGGCCGTACCACCTTAAGCGGGTACAAACACAGATGAACGAGTGTGCTGATCCGGTTACAGGACTCACTACTTTCGTGGCAGATATAGTGAGTTACAAATACCCTTTAACAAGGACGAACCTGATCACCATGAGTTACCATGGTTAGAGAAGGTATAACGCATACACAACGTTGTATATCCTTGCTTGTGAGAAACACGTAATGTGGCCTTATTAAAAAGGCAAAATAGATGGAATGTTACCAAAAAGATAGCAGAGTGTCAGGTTGGAGACAGAGTTTACATCCGTCAACGTAATTCTTCTGTATTAACATCGAAATGGATAGGACCATATGTAATCTCTGTAGCCGACACTAAAAGTGGAACCTATGAGGTTAATAACCCCGACGATTCTAGTGCTTTAAATATAGGCACTAGTCGAATTCCGACTACTGATATTATTTTCGCAAGAAGACATGATTCTACTGCACCTCTTGACCGCTCCGAATTCAAAGATATTATATGGAGAACGGATAAAGGAGAATATACATATTATCGTACACGCTTTATAGACGGTACAATCGCTGAGTTGACTTCAGACGCTTTTGACAATCAGGACTATTTAAAGGCCTTTAACAGAAAATGACGTAAACGCCTACATAAGTCACAGGCTGAAAAAGATAGCATGTTCCCATCGTCTGAAGGCACGGAAATTAAAACTTACCCACCAACAGCATTTATCCCGAGCTTTACTGCTCATCCTTCGTATGTTCCAAAAACATTGAAGCGTAAGAAACGTCCAATCGACTACCAAGGACCTACTGGACCTAAACCCAAAACTCACAGGGTAACCGAGAACACTTAACTTCTCCGCCTGAAAAACATTAACTATACGTTATGCTACTTAATGTTTTCGACCCGTTTTCCTTTCTCGCTTTTTTGACCCATAATCAGCTTGAGTGAGCAACTTGCTTCTCTTGGGTCTCAAAGCTGGGTGGGGGCTGTGTAAAAGCCGGGCCTCCAAATTAGAATCATGTAATATAAACGTACTCTTAATTGTACGCAAACGTACTCTTAAAAGTACGTAAACTCTTAAATGGTTTTTAACGGTTTCTATTAATTAAAAACCTTTCCATTTTACATATCAGATATCTGGACAAGGCCATTAAAAAGCCCCAATAAAATACTAAGTATAAGATTTGGTCTAGTTCTATTAATAGAACTATATTAACCTTCCAAATCTATTTAAATCTGAATACTTCGGTAGTGAGATGGCTCAACCGAACATAGGTTTCTAAGGACTATTAGCGTTGCTTAGTTTATCCTCCGTCCAGCCAACCAGATGTACCAGTCTGATGAAGGCTAAGTCGGTAATTCTTGATAAGTGGCAAGTTATTGGTTAATGCAATCACTATGGACATCAAGAGTTTTTTTTTCTGTTTTTTTTCTAAAGATAGGATTTTATGAGTCTCTCGGATTCGCCCCAACGAAACACACCAAAGTCTCTATTAGAGCGACAATGAAACACTAAATAAAATCCCTTCGGTGAAAAAAGTACGGAGAGGATTATATATAGGCAATGTCTCAGTCTCACAATCCCACAGAGTATTGCTGTTTTCATGAGGCATACCAAACTTTATTAAAAGACTCATTTCGTTTATTTACTTCGAATTTAATTACTTAGACTTAACCTAAGCGTTTAATTACTCTAAGGCGTTAATATCACCTTGATAGACCGAATCTTACAAGAGTTTATAATTTATATGGTTGTTGAATGTTGTGTGTCTGATTACAGGAAATGGTTTAACGGGTTCAAACTAATGCCACTTACGGTAAATAATGGAGAAGCTCCCGTAAGATCTTGTGGCCGTGGGCTGTGTATTCATTGTGAACGATGGTATGCAAGTCGCTCTTTTTACTTGATTTATAAAGTCCAGTGTGGTATAGAGTTGATATGTTCCTGGGACGCTCGGCAACTGTTCCATCTGAGGTACTACAATGGAAGGAGTGCCATCAGTGGAGTTGAACCCACAGAATGCATTAGTCATCATTGTTACATTTTATTTGGTTTCATGGTTTGTGTAGTTATTGTTGCGTGTATAATATTCTGGGGTTCGCCGTAGACCTCTTGATCTCAGTGATCTGGTTGAGCATGGCATCGAATTGATTAACGCTGAAGTCATCACCACCTCCTTCCAACTCGTTAGGCCGTTGAGTATTGCCTGGGTTGCTTGGTACTGTTCCGTGGAAGACCGGTACAGGCTACTTGATGCCTCTTCTCTTGCCACCGGTTTCGGCTCCTTGAATGCGCCTTCCGGGAACATAGGTTCTGGCTCGTTAAATTTCTTTGCTCGTTGGTAAAATGATCGGTTGAGAACTCTTAGGGTAGTTTTTAGTTGCTGTTTGCTGTTGAGTTTGCGTATAGCATAATACTCTCTATCTTCTTGTGATGTGATGTATGCTTAGCCTTTGCTGCCGACATTTTGCCCGCGTTTAGCATTACTGGATGTCTTTTTTCTTTCAGTTTTTTGTTTTGTTGAGTTTTTGTATATTATAACACAATATCTTCTTGTAATGTGATACATGCTTAACCTGTGCTGCCGACACCTTGCCCTCGTATATCAATACTGAGATATCTCTTGTGCGACCACTCGTTGCTGTGAACTTTGTGACACTGCTAGACTGCTCTTGTAAAGGTATTGAGATGCGTACTTGCAATGATTTAGTGAGATACTACAGGTCTCAGGCCAGATTTTACAGCAAGAAACCTTCTTTGACCAAGTTGCTTAAATTGCGCTCAAGAGTTGGGTAAATACTTAACCGACTTCCGATAGTAGATTAAGTTTCTCAAACGATTCCCGAGAGTGGATTAAGTCTGTCAACCGCAACATTCTAAAAATAGCTGCGGTTCTATGTGAGTCACAACCTATGCGGAAAGGCATCATGTGATCAGCGTGATATCTAGTTGCAGGGAAGTTGAAATAGAATAGCATCGAAGTGTTATAGTGTTCTGCACAAGGTTTCTCATACTGACCATATGAGTTTTTACCCTGGCCAGTCCGAGGGGCTGAACACTAGCACAAACACCTTAGGTATGAAACCAAAGGTGAGGTCATAAATGTCTACTACATTGCACTCTAACATTTCGATATCTCTTGTGCTGTATTGATGATACTAGTAGAAACTATGCACGTAAGAACTGTATCATATCGTTTCGCCATTCCTCCCTAGGGATGACTTCTCGGTACGACTTGATGGTGTGAAATTCGCAGTATTTGCTGATGGTGATGTATGGTGAAGCATCCGGGATTTGCTGATGACCATATCCGCCATCGAAGGCAAAACTATATTGGCAACTCTCATAGCCATGGTTGATATCACTGTGACGAATAAAACGAAGTTTCTGGCCAGCGTCCCACTTCTGGTCTCTCATATTTCTTCGCCACGGTATATACATAGAGTCATGAATTTCTCGTGAATGGACGGCCTGCATGGTCGTGGCTTTGACTGGTACATGCCGGACAACTACTCTGTTCTTGAAGTCTGTACGAGATGCCTGAAGCAACTTTGTGTACAGCTCCTGTATGCCGGGTGTCACAACTCGGCATACCTTTATCCAGTAGTAAGTGTCGTAAGATGGCCATATCTGACTTGAGAGCCGATCAAGAAAGAGTAATTCCTAAAACAATGAGACAGGATGAACTTTTATTTCCGTTGGTATCGGATTATCGGGATAAAATTTGGCCCATTTTTTATTACCATGGTTGGGGTAAATTTTGGTACCAGCCTGCGATGTGACTGTACTCTCTGCATGTTCGAGATGCCTGTCGAATTCGTGATCTCCCCAAGTTGGCAATCGATCTGCTGTCGACCGCGTCGCCTGTCACCATTAGACTCTTCAGGTGGAATCAGTGGCTCGATATTTGGAAGTATGTTGTGTGGATGTGCAGCGCGCAGTGTGGTTGTTTGTTTTATTCCTGTGAAGATATCTGTCATTCTCGTTGCTGCTGCCTTGTTGTCGAGCAGTGTTTTTTTGTTCCCAGTATCATTATATACACATCGCTGACTCGCTTTAGACTTTTGAGCTTTCCTGGTGGGAGTCGTGGCACTATATCCTTGTCTGCAGGACTGTCGTTGTCCTCCACAGCCGTGGTTTCTTTTGAACACCGAT